>NC_138149.1:29137400-29199900 GCF_964199315.1 Orbicella franksi | reverse complement strand
AGTATACACTTCATAAAACTTTGAGTTTTCAATGTCGTGTTTTCAATTAGTTCAGTTTCATCTGTTGCCATGTGGACGACTTAAACAAACATAAAAACATGTTCAAAACAAACTTGAAAATGTAACTGATCCTGAAAGCGGCAAAACAGAAATAAATGTACATAAATTTGAAGATATTACTATGGTAGTTATAGGCTTTTGATATTTGTTGTAATATACTTTCCTATACTTAGGTTTTTATTTTGTATATATTTTATTGTGTAATCTATGTCAGTTAATAGCTTCAGGGCTCCTCTTGATAGCAGAGATGCTTTGTAAGCTCCCTGAAGGTACTACCCTGAAATTTTTATCGTTAGATTTTTTTTCTTTTTAACAAACAACAATATACCGCATGCTTCATTTAACAATCTATTCGAAAAACTATGTTTATCAAGAATCCAGATGTTAGATTTCCCACCATCATGTAAAATTGTGTTTTCTTTCTCGACTAAAAAAAAAAGTAATTGAAAAAGTAACGTAATATTCCGTTCAAAAGATTTATTCATTTTTGCGTTCAAAATAAGCTAAATTTATCTATATTTTTACACATTTTATTGCGGATTAATGAGTTCTTATTTAAAACAGCTTTTCGTTTTCCAACTGTTTTATTAATGACAAGAAACAAAAAAAAACAAGCAAACATTAGTACATAGCCACGGAGGCATTTATTATTGATTTGCCACCGGCAGCGAAAATCTTATGGCAAACCATGCATTGCAGCATAGGCATGTAATTTCTCTCAACTATTTCAACGCATTGTCAGGTAGGGAGAATTAAGAGGGATCGTCATTGACAGAGGAGTAACTGTGTTGATCTATGGATAAATTCTCAAACCCTACACAATTTGAACATATTCTTTTATGAGCATTGAAACTCAGCGGGGAAGTTGTTATCCAAGTGTAAGACTTTAAATAGTTATATTTATTTACCTCACTTCTTGAAGTTCCCAGGTCGTGAACTAGGGAACAGTAAAATGAAATTTCCTGGATTTTTAGGACTTTTCTTGTTGATAGTGCGCGTTATCCACGCTTCCGACAGCCACTGTAAAAATGGAATTTGCGAGAAAGTTTCCCTCTCTCTTGCCAATGACACGAAGCAGAATTCTGCTCTTGTCGGGTACGTTATCGTGACGTTTAGCTCCCTTTGGAACTGGAAACAATGTTTTAACCTCTGTGTGAAGAATTGCCAGTGTCTCTCGTTCAACTTCAACGAGGTCAACGCAACTGAAAACTGCGAGCTGAACGATGCCAACACTAAAGTGGAACCACAAGCACTGAGAGAAAAGGAAGGAGTGAGCTATTACGAACTAGTCAGAAATTATTACGATATGAAGGTAAGAAACCTTTCCAATACATGTGAATGACATCGATATATGTGTTGTGAGTGATCAAGAATCTGGCTCAAGCTGATCGAGTAAAAGTTGCGAATGTTGTTTCGGTTAGTTTCGTAGGTTTGTTATAGTTTGACTCCTTCTTTGTTTTTTTGTTTGTTTTATTGTGGTATGATTGAAGAACCTGATCAATTATTGAGTTTTAATGTACAGGTGCCTACTTTGCTTTTTGTTTTCTGTTTTTTTTTTTTTTTTTTCTTTTTTTTTTTTTGTCTTTCTTTTTTCTTTTTGTCGTTTTTCTTTCCTAGGTTTAACTGATATATAGAGACTTCAGACGTGTATATTCGAGTATTTTGTATTTTCAAGGACGCCTACTTTCAGTTTTCCTCGTGTTATTTTACTCACTACTCCAAACGGAAAGGATCGAGGATGCAATGAAGTTGATATGTATGATGAGGCCAAAACTTAAGTCATACTTAGATATATGACTTTGGTTCGTCTTCACTACAGAGCTGACCGAAAAAAAAAAGCAGTTCCCTTGACAATTAAGGCTAAATCTTTCAAAGTATTTTTATTTTCTTTACTTTTGATGGAACGAAAATGAAGATTAAAAACAAAATTCGAAGTCCACTCCAAACACGCTTTCGTGCAACTTTCGTGCTTTGCCAGAACATTAAAACCGTGTACTAGTCTGAAGTTGCTATTCAAGAACCAAAAACTAAACGAAATGATTTCAGGACGAACTGTAATTAGAAATAACGGTAATTAGAAGTAACTGTAACGAAAATTTTAAGTATTCAATTTAAATTTTGGAGATATCTTGCTTTCATGAAGATATATGGCAAACGATATTTTACAAGCAGGTGTTAACTCGCAGCGAGCGCAGGTTTAATTGAAAAGAACTGACAAAGCTGCAATATCCTAAAAAGATTTCAAAACAATAGGATATTGTTATAATCGAAAATAACAACGACTTATCATGTGGCGCTGATTTGAGGGTGATATTTATCATATGTGCTTATTCGGTGTTTGGCGCTGAGAAAACATTACAGTGCCTTTCAGTATCACGCGAACTCTGCCCAATCAATGGTTTTGTGCGTAATTTCGCTGCCATCAATCATCTCTTAGGAAAAAGAAGTAATATATAAAACACGAAAGACCGTGTTTGACCACATTTCCACACACAAAGAAGAGAGTTGAAAATACGACGCACAGCGGAGTATTTTTGACGAATTTGGAGGTGTTTAGAAATGTGGTCAAACACTGTCTTGAGTGTTTGATATATCTTCTCAATCGAGACTAAAACTAAGGAGAAAATGGAGAAATAAAATCGTTAAAATCTATGCTAATTAAGATCAGATATCCAAAGACCGTCACGATCATGATTTCCTTTGTTTAAACTTAATGAATTATTAATGAGTTTGAGAAACCTATTTCTAATTCAACGGGTGCAGAATGTCGCTTCTGTAATTTGTGATCGGTCGAATTGGAAGGTTTGTTAGTTGTCGTCGTAATTATGACGACAGACAAAAACGACATCTTTAATTAGGGTTTGAACGGCCTCAGAGCTCGCCTATTAGGCCCAAGGTAACTTGCCTCTATTTCATATTCATAAAGTTTGTAATTTACGTTTTGATCATTTCTCTGTTAAGTGTCCTCGATTAGTAAAGGGGTGTTACCTCTCAGCTAGCTAAATTTTAACTCATTAATAAATTTTTGTATTGTATTGCATTGCGGCTTTGCATTGCATTGCATTGTATTGATATGCTCCTGGTATGGTTTGTTCTTGTAGATGATATAAAGCGCCCTCTGATTGGCTAATTGTAAGGCATTATTCTCTCATAATGTCCACTGGCCGATTACAAAGCAAAAAGGCGTAAAATAAATAACTTATTAAACTCGAACGTTCAGTTTTTACGGGAAAATCTCAAACCTCGACCTTGCCGTATTGACCTCGCTATCGCTCATCAGTCACTGGATGCGGCAAGATTTTCCCGGAAAGACCTCACTCTCGGTTAATAAGTAGTTAGTATTGTATTGTAATGTATTGCATTGCATTGTATGACATTGAGCTAGACATCATCTTGAAGTAAACACGTTTTGTGTACCTCTTTGCTGTTTGAAAAATATATCTATAGCAAGTTCCTTCTTTCTGCACTGGCCTGTTGAAAATGCTCAATTTTGCATAAATTCCATCGGCCATCTTGGTTAACTGCGAGCGGTGTTTCGAACTTTCCTGGATTAGGATTAGGAAAATAGGTCACCAAAAGGGTCTTTTTGATGCAATAAAAAAAAATTGGAATTTTCGGTGCTGTCGTCGGATTCTCTATACTTAGAGACAGTGGCTCTTGATGATTTTAATTAAGTCAGGGTATTGATAGGTGCACATGAAATGTATTCTTGTTTGATAGGGAGCTTCCCAGCAGACCTGCCCTGAATCAGATTGTCAAAGTAACTGCTGCCACTCTGCCCAGTGTCAAAATGGCGGCACGTGTCGTGACGTGTGTCATGCCAACAAGAGAAGATACAGCTGCACATGTCCCGAGGGATTCTCGGGACACAGGTGTCAATTAAAAGTCCGATCATGCAGAGAAATCCTGCTGGATAACAAGGTAAAAACCAATGGATTCTACAGCGTTTTTGACAAAGAGGACATCTTGTTCCCGGCCTACTGCGATTTTGGTTCTGAGCCTAATTTCGCATGGACTCTGATCATGTCCTACTCTTTTCAAAACAGAGGCACGTTCAGTAAGAAACCATTCTACCTGTACGACTTGCAAATCAACCAAGATGCACATCAATGGGACAACTATCGCTTGTCACTATCCCGTATGCAGTCCATCCGGAACACATCCACTCACTGGCGAACTACTTGTAACTTCGCGACCAAAACAATGGACTATCGGGATTACATTCGCACGTCGTTTGCCAATACCGATTTTCTTGTAACCCCTGATGGAAATCGTTGCATTCGGTACGAGTTTGTCGACATCCGAGGAAATAGGTGCCAAAACTGCACTGTCTACTCCCCTTACAATCCCAACTTTGATTATCATATCGATAGCTGGTGGGGCAATTTCTGTGACTTCACGGCGAGAACAGGGGGAGTCGAGGACGAAGATAACTTTGGCTTTTATTTAACATGGAACACCGCATTCGGGTGCTCTTCCACACAGACCTCCACAACTGAATACTGGATCGGTGGCCATACATAAAACATCTGAAGATAGGTTTGTATTTCATACATGCCCAACCTGATGCAACAGCAATGAATTTGACGCGTACTTGAGCCAGTGCAAAAGTACCCTGGTTTTAGGGGTTTTCTCTCTTGTCGTTCATTTCTAAGGTGTGGAACGGGAATACTCTTTCAGTTCTATTGGTAATCTATCTGTTTAATTCTTTCGATTTCTTATCAACCTTTTCCGACGTTCTCCCAAATTTCCAGTTTGTATCCAGACTTAAGCATGGGTTCATTAAAAACTCGATGTTCCTGATGAGTCACGCCAGTGTTCTGTCACCCTTGGTTTTTGAAAACCCTTATCAAGGTAGAGGATAAATTAATGGCTACAGCGAGCTTTAACCAGTCACAATTAACAACATTTCAGACTGCTGAGCAGTGCATACTCTGGTGCGAGTACGCTGGGTGTAGCGCTAGTTCCGAAAGGAATCTGGAAAGAGTGGGAAAATTACGAGTGGGATTGGGTCCTCGCAATCCTTGCCACACCATGGAGTCGACATATTTCAAGAAAGCACAAAAATAACGGAAAACGAGGAGACTCTTTGTTATGTACAGAAGAGGATTTCATCCAATAGCAGTATAATATGTAGTTTATCATTTTCGGGCCTATCGCACATTAGTATCACCCAACTAGTGGACTAATGCAAATCCTGCTTTTTTATTGGCTACGCTGCTAGAGGACTATTAGTAATAGTCTTCGAGTGGCGAAATTGACGCAATCGAGCGTGACGCTTTCTTTCGTTTTATTCCCAAATAAATATTTCTTCAACTTGCATTTGCTAACTATATTATTGCCTTTTCTGTCCGACTAGTTGGGTGATACTAAAACAATTAGACCCTTCGCCCATTCGGCTTCGCCTCATGGGCTATTGACCCGTAGCCCGCAAGGGCTACGGGACTAATTGTTAAATAGCAGTATAATAAGTAGTTTATCATTTTCGGGCCTATCGCGTGTTTACGTAAGGTCGCTAGCTTTGTATTAAATCACTGCTCGTTCCTAGCTTAGCAGCACCATGAATAGAATCGTCCTAATTAAGGTTAAATTCGTAATTTTGAAGATTAGCTAAAAGCATATCAGTACAGTTTTGTGACTGAATTCTTTCCTCGATCATCTAGTGAAGCCTTTTGTTGCTAAATTTCTGGCTTTGAAATGCTTACTGGATTACAAAAGGACTTTAAAACTTAATTTTTTGAAGCGATATTATTTTACGGGTTGAAATGTCGCCATCATGTAGTCGATCGAATTCGTAAAAACAAATAGGCTCTCAATGGGGTTAACCATTAGCCGTAAAACGGGTTAAAAATTAGCCGTTAGGGTAAACAATTTAAAAACATTTCACCGTTGGTCGTTAAAAGTGTAAAAAGATATTTAACCGCGAAAGTGAAAATCTCGAGATCTCTTGTCAATACTCTTTTTATACTAGTAATCAAATTAATTTTTCACTTTTTAAAACAATGTTTATTCGATTCTAAGATTATGCAAAAAAGGCCAAAATATTAATCGTTAGTCGTAAAGGCCACCACTCTATTGAGCCCGTCAGGTAACCGTGAACACCTGAAAAAATTATGGAATGTTATTGTGTAGCAAGGTAAAAGCTAATTAGGCGAGAGAAAACTAAACCGCAAACAGTAATTAGTTTGTGTTTTGAGGTTTGCTCGCATGGCCTAAACGTTATTGTGATTGCTCAGTAGATAATTGACCTATTAGAAGCAAATCAAAGTGTTCGCGACTTTTTAACTCGCACAGTAACTTGAAACCTGTACGTTTTACTCTACAGTTCTTATATCCTTTATCGGCCATAAAGTTTGTACATATACGATCATGTTTTACTTTTATCGCCTTATCCGTGCAAAGCACACTTGATAATTTCTTAATGAAATTTGCGATGTTTGTAATTAGAATAAAGTTTTTCAGTTCCGTTTGAAATCTGTCTGTATAGTATTCTCTCATTATTAACGCATTTGCCAAATTCCACCAAACGTCCTGGTTTGCATTCAAGCCAACCCTAACGGCCTGAACTCAATTTTATATGAAGTCAGTTTTTCTGATAAGTTTCTGTCTTTGTTCTTTCGGGAAAATGTTTTTGAATGTATCAAACACGAAAGACTGTTCTTGATCACGTTTTCAAACATCGAGAAGAGAGTTCAAAATACGATGCCCTGCAAAGTGTTTTAAACGAACTTCGAACTTTACATTTACCGCCATGCGTCAAAGCTAGGTGTTAAAAAAGGAAATTAAAAACAATCATACCCTGATGGGTACGATAAAAGCTCACTGAGAGACAATATTTACATCTTTCATAGTTAAAAACAGGTTTAGTAAGTAAAAGACTTGTAAGAGACTTCATTTCATGAGGGTAACAGTCAACAGTAGTTAAAATTACTGACAAACTTGTGGCCCTCTGAAAGTAAAATATAATTCAATCAAAAACCTGCAACTATTATAATAAAGGTTAAAATTTTTAATAATAAAGGTTTAACAAGTAATCAAGTCCTTGCTTCTGGTTAGATACAATACAAACAGATTTTTAACTCAGTTCAGTTCTTGCAAATCAAGATTTTCAATCGGCATCAAGCTCCTCGCCTCCAAAAACAATAACCCATTTCGCGTCCTTTTTGATCTCAGGATGAATTCGCTTGGTTTTCGGATCAAATGCTATTTTCAGGGGCAGATATTTTGCGTCCACTATTCCATTCCTAAATCAGAAAGAACGAAAAAAAAAATTCAAAAGAGAACTTCCCTCATCAACAGAAGCCCGCAATACTATACAGAGATTCCAGGTTGCTAGTAGTTAAGTATATCAAACACGAGATACCTTCTCTCACCACATTCCAAACACTGAAAAGATAGTTGAAAATACGAAGACTTAAAAGATATTTCCTGAAATTTTCTCCGGGACAATAAATATATATTTTTACGATAACTGCAGAAATTCTCGCGCGCTGCGTGGCTAACTTTTATCGTTGTCAAAGTACAAAGAGTGGAACTTCGCGACACGTGTTCTAAAACAAAGTTGGGATCTGTAAACTTAAATATCTTAACTAAGTAAAACCTTCTTAAGCTCGTTGACGTCTCTTGTAGCAATGTCATCTCGATAAACAGCAGGACCAGAGTTGAACAACATTCTCATTTCGGTACAGTTTTTCCTTGCGTTTACAATAATGTCACAGTAACCAAGAAACCCTATCTTTATCCCGTTTCGTTCTAGGATCAGAGGTTCCTATAAAAGAAAGGGAGTTCAAAAGGATAATTAATACGCTCGTAGCAAACAGACGTTAGTCTACGCCACTAATAAAAAGTCTGTTTGATGAAAATGAGCTCGTGATGCAGTCGTGTAGTATAGATTATACAATCGACTACAGTCAAGGAAAATTCCAATTTGGGCTTAACTGGACATAATCTCATAATCTCCAAGTCTGGCAGTTCTCGTGTAGCGTAGAGCAACACCCAGTTGTTAAAAAAAAAAAAAAAAAAAAAGGAATCGTACTGGCCCTGGTTTTTACTGACGATTCTGGCTAAAGGTAGTGCAACTCAGCCTAATCCCGGACTTAGTTAGGATAGGCCAAACGGCAGCTTTTACGCAGCAACGTACATTATTTTGGAGCACCTTAGGGGAAAATATATTACACTCTGGGTTAGAGATCTGCAATCGAACAGTAGGACCTGTAGCAGTTAACCTGCCTCGCTTGCTGTATCATCCTTCACCTCGCCTGAAAGTTACCCAGCCAATTAGAATACCTGAGGAGAGTCATATTTGCCAAAATTGACGCCAAAATATTTCACTCCTGTCTTTTTAAGGATGTCAGCCGTCAAGGTGGCACCTTCTGAACCAAAGTCGTTTAAATGATTATTGGCTAGTGTGACCGCATCAAATCCTGCAAATCTGGGGAGAAGCAAAACATTATGACTGTCGATGGCTGTCATAAAAGGTTTCGGTGAGTTCAGCGTGGGCATACGAAATCTGTAGCTAGAAATATTGGATACCAATAAATTAGCGACGAACAATAAAAATGCAGCAACAACAACAACAAAAAAGCGTAAAACAAGACAATAAAAGAATTTTCTGACAATATTGCCAATGTTTATGGCGTATATCTGCCGTCTTGGTGGTTAAATTGCCTCATCAAGTTACAGGGGGTACGTCAAGGTTCAGCTTCAAATTTTTCAAGAACCTAGTTTGTAATCCGTGTTAATCTTCTCAACCCTTAACCATCCTTGTTCTCTTATGGTTTATCATTATCTCTTTTGTGTTTTTCTTTCTCTGTAATAACGTGTAATAACGTACATTTTTTTTGAAGTCTGGCAAAGTAGGTTCTTGTATTTTGGAGTAGTTGTTAGCAATTTAGGCTAAGTTGCTAGGTTCTTAATTAGGTTCTTGATTTCTATGAAGGAAACACAGTTGTTGATTACCAGAAAAAAACACAGTAATCTTGGATTTGGTCCTTGAATATGCAGTATTTATTAACAACTGTATTATGTTTTTTATTGTAATATAAATTTGCAGTCGGCTCAAAGTCACACTCCTTAGTTAAAATGTTTATCATAATTCATCTGTAACCCACATATACGAACCTGCATGATCTTGCTTGGCTAAACAGGTTGTCATAATTTGGGGTATTGAAATAATAAATTTCTTCCAGCAGGTTCTTAAACCACTAGCTTCTTACACGCGCTTTTTTACTGCATTTTCGGGTTTCCCTTACCTTAGAAGGGTACTTTTGTACGTGGCCTAACTGACTCAAAATGCCATGACTGAGCTCCTTTAATCTCAATTTGTACAACATTTCGTGTAACATTTCTTTGTGGTGACAGTATTGTTACCTCAATGCTGGGGCGGCCTCTGGACTCGCATATAGAATAACTGACTTTTTTCCTTTGTACATGTGGCGATACACATCTTGGCTGACAAAAGGAGATTCCAAATTACCGACTGAAATATCAGCTTGTCTGATGTAAGGTGCTACTTCATTAAACGAGTTATTGTATGTCTGATACTTGTGTTCCACGTAATATTTGATTGGACCAGAGAAGGAGATATCTCCCACGAACAGTAAAGTAACGTGTTCTGCAATAAAAAAAAAAAATTTTAACTTTTATAGTAACTTTTTAACCTATCAATGAGTTAATCAAGTAATTACACTTTAATCTGAAAATCAAAACTAGGCTATACGATTCTTGTGAGGTTTAACTTTAAGTAAGGCACATTTGAATAGAATTATTATAGACATTACTCCATATAAACCAACTGTTATTATCGTTATTATATGTTTTTCACTTTTTCCGAAAATCTTCAGAGAACAATCTGATACGGCATGTTTGGCATTGGTCAAAGATCGTGATGTTCCCATAGGAGGTAAGTTTTACAGGCATCTTCTTCAAGCATTGCACCGGTATCGCAGAGGTCATGGGTTCGAATCCCCTTCAGACCGGAATTTTTTACAGGCTTTAATTTCACAACCGCTTAAAATGTGTGCAAAACTGTCGATGATCATTCATGTCTTCATAATGTTGCGATAGTCCGGCAGAGGCTTTACGAAATTTTCACATTTTCACATTTTGCCTCGCTGCTCAAACAAAAGATGTAACTTTTAAACGGAAAGCAGTGAACTTTCCAGCTGTATTGTTATTCTTTTCTTTCACAGACTGACACCAGACTGTGGAGGTCTGGCACCGTTCCACTTCACCTTTGATAAAAGTAACTACGATTTAAATAATGAATCAAAGGATTTGAAGAGCTCTTTTGTTGATTTGTGCATAGCTAGTATAGCTCTAAAATTATTAATTCTTTTTTTATTTCGATCGATCGACGTGGCCTTCTGCCATTACTCCTGTCTAGCTAGTCGATCAACAATACCTAAACATTCTGGTCGCCTTTTTTTCTTTTTACTCCCGTTTTGCTTGCTTTAAAAAACCCTCAACTTCTCGCGCAACATTGTTTCGTTGCAAATTTGGGGTCGAAGTTTCGCAATTTTTACCTTGCGTGATCAACTTGTCGTGGAACAACGGGTTGAAGAAAGTTGTTGCGAAAACCTAAGTAGAACGCGGGCCTAATTTGAGCGACCAATTTTGGCTTTGTTGCTCGTTTTTCATCAAACTCACAACTCGTCATGCAACAAATTTGCTCGTGCTCAAGCAAATCGACCAATCAGCGCACTGCATTTCTTCAAACCGCAACAAACGTTTTTGTTGCGCGACAAGTTGATCACGCAAGGTAAAATACCCGAAACATCGACCCAAAAGTTGCAACCAAACAATGTTGCGCGACATGTTTAGGGTTTTGTATCTCGTATTTCGTCTCCTTTAGCAGCAGAGTGGATATAAGAACATTTCAAATTTTTCTTTGTTTTTCTTTATTGCGTTCAATGACCATGACCCCAACGAGACTGACTAGCTGTGGAATTGGTGCCAAAGCAGGTATACACTTAATAAACCAGTCGATCTTGTTGTCGGCTTAGCCTTGGATAAACTTAAAGCAGTTTATCGGAGGTTTAATACTGGCAGCTTGAAATAAAAAAAAAAAGTGTTCAAGCTATAACCAACGAACAGAAAGGCTTTGAAGAATTCCTGCGTCGACATTTGTATTAATCAGTGACTTTCCCATTTTGATAGGTCTACCCTTGGTTAGGTAATCGATTTATAATAATTATGCAAACGTTCTATTTGTATCACCTTTTTGGCTCCATTTTCGCAAACTTTACTCGTAATTTCTTTCTGTCTTGTTTCGATAACTTGCAGCGAGATTCCATTGAATTTGACAGTTGTTTGACATATTAACAAGCATTTTGACTGTCGATTTATTAACAATGCTAGTGCTTGTTTAATTTTTTTTTTCGATAACTTGCAGCGAGACTCCATTTAATAGAAATTTTAAGAAAACCACGACGGCAACGGCAACGGGAACGTCACTAAACAAAAGGTTTACTGAGGAGGACAATGGTTGTGCACGTGCGTTATAATTCTTGGTACATTTCTTTGCCGTCCTCTGCAAAACAACAACGTGAAATGACCAAATTCTGCTTTGTCTAGAGAACGTGAACCACAACGGCTAATTTTTCAAATTTATATTTCAAACTTATCGCTGTGTTTTAGTTTTACTTCTGTGGTAGTTTTGACAGTGATAAACATAGTAAATGACTTTAGAGTACCGCAAGATTCATAGGTAAAATATAAATTCATTTTTTAATCGACGTTGTCCTCGGCGTCACCGTTGTGGTTTCTTAAACTCCCCAATTTCATTTGACAGTTGTTTTGAAATATTAACAAGCATTTTGATTCGATCGATTATTTGTTTAAAAAATGTGTTTGACTTTCCTTGATCTTTGTTTGTTCTCTTTGCTTAATTCAATCCGAAGGAGTCACAAATGATTATCTTTAAAAGCCACATTTTGAAATCACCAAAATCAACTTTAAGAAAACAGAAAGAAAGGGTTCTTACCTCTCTTCGCAGCAGCGGTATACATCGTTGACATCAAAAGATAGATTATTAAATGCATATCGGAATTTTCAAAGGCAAATTATTGAGAACGTTTACTCTTTGTCGTTGTTTTTGTTTTTGTTGCTGTTGTTGTTGTTTTGGCGTAGTTACAAGCTTCTCCAGTCTTTAGCTTCACCCTTTTGCTTGGAAATCAGCTAGTTACGAACATCGCTGAGTTCACGTCTCAGTGACCTCTTCCACCCTCAGAGAAAGTTTGCAGAATTCATAATTGATAAGGTTCCCCATATGGCCACCTGGGTGTCTCGCCGCCAACGAACTCGCCACCAACGAACTCGTCACCAAGCGAAACGAAAAACCGATACAGCTATTGAGAAACACGACAGCACATTTTTAATATTAAGGGAGTTTAAGTAACCACGACGGCGACTCCGAGGACAACGTCGACGTAAAAAATGAATGTATATTTTACCTCCGAATCTCGCGATACTTTTAAGAGTGTGTCCATGAGGAAACCAGGCAGGAGGTGATACAGCTCAAATCACCGATTTCGCTCAAACTTGGCGCAAATGTTGGGTTTGGTGAGTAAATGATTATGGCAAAAACTTAGGTCAAAATATTTCATTCCCTTCAAGGTAGGAGGATCCCCTCCAAAAATGGCCGTTAGTCACTAATTTATGCTTATTTAATTAGCTTGATTTTGTATTTCTACAACAAGAAAGGCCATGTGAAAATGAAATCAACTGGATCTTGTTCAATCAACTGTTCCTATGTTATCATTCTTAAAGCACAGATATTCATTTGAACTAGACAATTTGCTTTCTCTCCTTGGCTCCATCTAAAGTAAGCTGCATATTTCGTAGTGTTGTGAATAGCCTTTAATTGATAGCAAATATCTGCACTGGGCAACAGCAAATATACATTATTCTAACATGGATAGTTAGAGTAATCACTTAAGTTCTCAAAAAAGGCATAAAATGTTTGGGGACTTCCATATTTTTTCTGTGTTGGCATATTGTTTACATAGGAGCTTACGATTTTTGGCCATTTCGTGAACATTCACTAAAACACAAAAGCCTTCTTTTTCTGGAACACAGGGATAAATTTGAAATGATAAATTTTTATATATTAGGCGTCGTGGTTCACCTTCTCCAGGCAAGAGAGAATTTGGTCATTTCACACTGTTGTTTTGCAGAGCCCCGGCACGGTCAATAAATGTACTGAGGAGCTTAGCAACGACGACGACGACGCCAAGGGCAATGCCTAGTAAAAAACGAATTAGTATTTTACAAGCGAAATTCGCGATTGTCTAGATGTGTTCGGTACGCCAATGGCTCTTAGAACGTGCTTAAGCTAAATATACAACGACGGCGTTCAATTCCAAATGAAAATACGAAAAATTAGCCGTCGTCGTCCACGTTCGGTAGAGGACGTAGAAAGTGGTCATTTCACGTTGTTGTTTTGCAGAGGACGGCAAAGAAATCTACAAAGATTTATAAGGCACGTGCACAGCTATTGTTCTGTTCATTTAACCTTTTGTTTAGTGACGTTCTCGTTGCCGTCATCGTCCTAGGTTTGCTTAAGCTCCCTAATAAGAATTACAAAGCACGTCTACAGCCACTGTTCTTTGCATTAAATCTTTTGTTTAGCAACGTTCCGTTGCCGTAGTGGTTTTTTACACTCCCTAACATTAAGCGTGTTCGCAATTACCAGCAAGCAACTCCACCAGGCGAAAACTTGGTACCTGTAAGTCAAGAAACAATGAAGCAATGAAACAATGTCACCAACCGTTCAGTCACCTGTTCACCTTCAACGTCTTTGTGAGGAGCGGTGAGCAGATGAAACAGGTTCTTCTTCCGTTAATCGTCATCGTACTTTAGTATCGTGGTGCCACAACTTGATGGGGGAGTTTTTCCGACTTTTGTGGCAAAACGTCAATGCATATAGAAAAGACAGATAGTGCTTCAAAATAGTCCAAACAAACGGTCTTTCGGTGAAAGAAAATACTAATGCTTCAGAATGCACTTCTAAGAATAACTCGATCTTCGCATTCGCTTTCGACGACATATCTTCGCCTTCTTCATTCTGGGATTTATGGATGAACTTTGCAAGCCTTGTGAACGTCTAAAACTTCCTGCAGTTATCAGAAACACTGCTAACGACAGAAACCGCCCGATTGTTTACATCTGATGATCCTGGAAGCTGATTTACACTTGTGTTAAAGCGAAGGAATTTTTTTGATGAGAACTGTGACGGAGTTCAATATTTCGGTAATTGTTGTGACTAAGAGGATAACTTATAAGTTTCTTCGTGGTGTTCTGCTCAGGATGCATGACAGATCTGCCTATGGTGTTTTCACTTAGCGATTTTAGCTTAACTTTGATTGTTTTTCACTAGTGTTCGCCAAGGCTACCGGCTGGTAAATCAAAAACGACTTCTATATAAATTTTATTAAGGAAAAATCTCTAAACTTTTAATCTACGCGGAATTAAATTTACTTTCTCTTACTGCTTTTAGTTGGCTTTCATCGTTTTAATGCGCTTGAACTTTCAGAGCCGGGCTCTTCCTAATTTGCATAATCCATAATCGGCCCGTAGGCATTACGGCTGCTAATGACCGCTCATATCTCGCTCTTAGCCAATCAGAGCGCGTGTTATATCGGCCACAAGCCAAAGCCATATGATAAATAAAAATAAACTATCTACAGCAGAAAAATTAAGTTATGTACATTGAGCAGCGAATTCTCCCCTACTACTTTACAGTACTTTATCTCACTGGTGGTGGTTAGTGGCAAGGACACCTCGCTTGCATGGTGGCGAGTTCCTTTAGTGGTGGCGTACCTCGCTGGTGGCGAGGTGACTGGATACCATCTAATTCCGCGTTTTAGGAATGTGCACTTTCTCAATAGCTCGTGCCATACTTACGGGTTTTTTTTTTTTTTCAAATTTTCTTTGCAATGTTTATTCACTAACAAATAAAGAAGCCTAAGCCGTGTATTACTTAAGCAATAGACCACTCTTTCCATGGGTTTACTGGCGCAATAAACCACGCAGGATGTTGGGACAACACGAGAAAAGCTTGTAAATCGAAAACCTTTTTGAGTGTTTTCCCAACATCCCAAGTGGCTTATTGCGCCGGTAAACCCATAGAAAGAGTGGTCTATCGCTTTTATAAAATAACTATGGAAAAATAAGTCTGTCAATGAGAGGAAAATTTGTTGTACTGCCGTGATCAAGTTGCTTATTCCCATCAAATTCATGAGATGACACGACAAACCAATCACAGCGACTGAAGGAATGAAAACACAGCCTCCGCGCCGGACACGAAATCCGCAGAACAAAGCGACGAAAACAACTCACCCTAAGAAAGTTTTAAATAAAGGAAAGGAAAAGGTTATCGGTGAAAGGCAATGAGCATATTAATTAACTCAAAAGTATTCTGATGGGGAAATGCAGGAATTCGTAAGTGGAATCGGTCATCACGAAAGTAAAAGGCTGTACGAAAAGTGTGCGAGTAGTCCGAACTTCATGTGCTTGGCGAAACGATTAAACGAAGTGTTTAACGATAACTTTCCAAAGTTTTGCGAATGGAATAAAGGTTAGTAACAAAAACGAGTCCGAAATTTATTCAGAATTTACTTATGCTGAAGGCTATGAAGTCCGTGTTTCTCTGTATTTTGCTGAATGAAAACTATTGCTTGAAAGCTAAGCTTATGGAAATCATATTCATTTATCGTGTAATGCATGCATGCATTGAGTTAAAACTCGAAATTTCCGATATAAAAAATCTTTTCCCTGTTTTTTTGACAACCCAAATTGATCAGTCAAGCCCAGCTGACTTCGTCCTCCACAGACCGAGGAAAGCACCGAAATAAGTGTTTAAACCTTCCTTAATCTTAATCTCAAGCGTAACCGGAGTCTGCGTAAAAGTCTTTTTTTTTCTTATTTATTTATTCATGAAAAAAACACTTACTGCACAATAAAACGTGCAAATTCCACGCAAAAAGAAAACTACGGCACTTTGAGGACTACAATAGATACAGAAATAAATTAATGCTAAGCGCTACTGATTAGAAATTTGAAAACAACATTGACACAAAGTAAGTAAAATGATTTGTCCTATTGAGAAGTTGGTGATGGCAAAATTTTTGGCACAGAATCTCTTTAATATAAAGCATTTCCATTTCTCATTAAAGAGCTTGGCAGTTTCGTTTTTTATTGCGATGTACCTCTCAGTCATTATGTTTTCTCAAAGTTGTATCTTAAACAGTGAGAAGAGTAAAGATCGTTCATTTAGGTTACTTTTATAACTGAAGTATCTTGCCACCAACAAAGCCAAGCTTAATCGTCGATGGTGCTTGAGTGAGATTGTAAGTCCGTATAAAATTGTTTAGTCTGGTGACTTGCGACCACCAGTCAAAAAATTCATTCCAAAATAAAGCTACATGGGAGCACTTTAAAAACATATGCTGGATTGTATGCTGTTCACTTTTACATAGATAGCATAAATCATCAGCTATTATGTTGGCTCTTTTAAGTTTGTCTTTAGTGTAGATGATATTGTGGTTTATCTTGAATTGAAACATTATTAACTTTGTATTTTCCGTAATAGAAAAAGCCCATTTATATAACTTTTGGATTTCAGAAGGCTCCACTCCGTAACTAATAATTCGGTTTTCATTGGTTGAAATTTGTTCTTAACAATTATTTTGTGCAGAGTAGCGTTGGAAAGATTTTCTTCATTGTCGTACCAGTTCTGTTTCAAAGTTTGCCTCTGTCTACCATGCAGTTGTTGAAATTTTCCATTCATTTTTAATTGCACTGAGAAGGCCGTAGTATACAGTGAAACTAGATTTAACTTTGAAAAGGTTAGCAAATTCTTGATACGTTAGGGATTTTCCGCTATTAGGGTTTAAGAGGTGTTTAACTTTTGTAACACCCGCCTTGTGCCATGATTCATAAAATATTGGCTTAGTTGCAATTTTTATTTCATGGTTGTTCCATATTATGGCATCGTATGGATTTGTTTTTTCTTGATCTATTTGATCTATTTCAGCTTTGATTTTTTTTTTTAATCATTTCCCAACAATTTAGAATTTCTGAATAGAAACAAGGAATGCTGTTTAAATTGAGTTCTTTGGTTTTATAACTGCATGATAGTAAGAACTTAAAACCGCCTAGGTGTCGAGTCATGTAATTTGGGATGATTTTCCATGGCCCATCTACCTCTGTATTAAATCTTCTCACCCATGAAGCTTTCAAGGCTTTATTCATCGACTCGAACTCACTCATTTTTAATCCACACATATTCCTGTCTCCAATTAATGTATTTATTTTAATTTTATGTGGTTTGTTATCCCATATAAAATCCAATATGGTTTTATCAACCCTTTTGCTGAAATTTCCAGGTAATGACAAAACTGAAGCATTGTATATTAGTTTAGACAACCCGAGTGACTTGACCATGTTGATTATCCCAAGCAGAGTCAGTTTCCTCCTTTTCCAGAAATTAAGGATTTTTTCCAAATCTTCTAGTTTCTTATCAAAATTAAGACTTTCACATTTGCTTATATCGTTGGAGAAGTGGATACCTAAAGCATAAACAGAATTTTCTGGCCAGCGAAAATCGCATGGTGTGTCCTTCCTTGTTGCCCAGGGGCTAAAAAGTTTTGCCGTGGAAAAAAAAAAAAATAAAAAAACCTTTATATGACGACCAACTTCTGGTCCTGTTTTTCCTTGCAAATTTCCTTGTATATGTTGAATGAAAATATATTCGTGTTATTGATATCTCAGCCAGTGAAAGGCAAAACTGTTCATTACATTTGTTATCGCTAGAGTTCCGAGTTCTCTAGTTCCCGCGTAGAGCTGCCATAGATCGGGAACCGTGATTACCGGTACAATAGAACATAGGTTTAGCAACTCTATTGACCAATCAGAGCGTAAGTAGTATCTCATTTATTTTATAATGGATAATAAATATCATGGAATAACTCAGATAAATGCCTGGAAAGTCAGTATTAATTCTTCCATATTGAAAGAGCCTGATTGATTTACCCCCTCCCTCTCAGAAATGAAGTTGTTATTTGCATTATAATTGAAAAAACCATTCATCTGCTATGTCTTTAATAAGACTATATTCTTGTATTTTGTCTCACCAAGTAAGATAGCCGAAGAAGACGTTTTCGTTTTAGTAGGAGCAATCATGCTGGCAATCAATCACATTACTAAAGTCTTTACATTGTCTGTCGTCGTCTCCGCAAACAGTTATCCATCTGGCATCCTTTACAGGTTCTGAATGCAGTCGCTTGGATCCCTGATCGAATGTAAGTTTCGTGGGAAAATACTCAGCTTTCACAACACCATTTCTGAAAAATTGAGATGACCTTTCAAAATTATGACTCATAACTTTACTACGAAAATGTGCTCTTCTCCGTCACTGTTTGTGCATCTTGAAAAGTTTGTGCATCTTTCTAGTTTGTTGTTTGTAATCCGTGTCAATCTTCTCCATCCTTAACCATCCTTGTTTCTTTATGGTTTATTATCATCTCTTTAGTGTTTTTCTATATTAGTAAGCTACCATTTTCAGGTTTCCTTCAATTTAATGGTAATTTTGTAGGTGGGCAAAATAACTCAAAATACCGTGACTGAGCTCCTTCAAATGAGGCGAAATATACCAGAGAATTCTGCATAGTTAAACACAATTTCAAATGCTTACTTATTCTCTGCGTGACGACAAAAAAAATAACAAAGCAACCATTAGTAGTCCGAAGGCGCCCTATCAGAATAAAGGTAATGCAGTTTTTGAAACTTGAGGGAAGAGGTATTTAGAAACTACTACAGCTTATTTGAAAGCAATGTTGCTTCTTGAGTCTGATATGTACCTCGAAACAGTAACTTTCAACATCTGGTTTAATTTCAGCTTTTCTAGGCTTCCATAGGTGAAGTATTCGTAAGAATCAATCAGAGGAAGATTTGGTTTCATACCCATTCTGCCATACAAATTCTAGAAAAAGAAAACAAGAAAAATTGTATGCCTGTTTTGGTAAATAATTGTGCAATTTTTTAAAAGTACTCCTGTTATTAACAAAGGAAGCTATCTATTGTTTTCTGTAAGTATTAACACTGACAGCTGATCCCCGTTGGCAAGAACTCGGAATCAGTTTCATTTCTGAGATAGCTTGATGTATAACTGACCTACTGTTTTTTCTCTCATTTTTCAATACCAAGGTTAAACAGTCATTTCTTTCCTCGCATTGGCTTGATTGACAAATCTGTTCTTAGCAATATGGGGGAGGTTGTTCACCTTTAACCAAGTCCTATCTTCCATGAGTCTCCTGCAGCTCATTGGACGAGCCCAGAGCGTCTGACCATTAGTCATAGATCACATAGGTCAAATATCATACTTACTAAAATAATCTCTTACACGTTTATACAAAGCTTTACGTGTACCATCACTTCTTTCCAATGATTATTTTATCGCTAAAGTTTGATAAGATGGCATTTTAATGTTTTTACCGGCATGTTTCCACCCATTGGTCGCATCGGAGGGAACAGAAAATTTCCCAAACTGTACGCAACAAGTTTGTTGTCTTTGGTCATCCAATGAGGCTGTAGCACGTGCGGATGTGATCCAATGATGACTTGTACTCCAAGAGACATCAGGTGCTCAGTTATATGAAGCTGGTAAGGAAGTGGTCCTCGGATAAATTCTTCACCCCAGTGCATAAAAACTACAATGATGTCCACGTTAGCCTTGGAGAAATAACTCATCATGTTAGTAGCTTTCGAAAAGTTTGTGGATTAAAATTTGCAAAGCTTGTAAATAGGTTAAAGGCACTTCCAAGAATAACATGCTAGATTTGTATTCTCCTAAGGGTTAAGTTAATTTTACGCCAAGGCCAGAAGACGTTTTTGTTTTCGAGTGCGTTTAACTCACAAAGCCATCGTTATGATTAAAATATAATTAAAACGCTTTTATATAATCAGCATTCCTTTCCACCCACGAGGAAACATATGGCGTCCACCAGTACCAGAGAACAGACACGGGTTTTTCCAATGTCTTGACCCTCTTCCAGGAGCAACACGCTCGTTTCAACTTCCGAGACATGGACAGTAACATGCACGCAAAAGCTTTTTGTCAGGCGACTTATAAGTAAGGAAAACCTCATCCCACGTTTTAACACTAATAAATCAATAAATTGATTGACTGACTCACGGACTGACTGACTGTCTGATTGACTGACTGAATGACTGACTGACCGACCGACCGACCGACCGACTGACTGACTGCCGTGATTGATTGATTGATTGATTGATTGATTGGTTCAATGATTCATTCATTCATTCATTCATTCATTCATTCATTCATTTTTCCCGTCCTGCTTTCCTCTCTTCTTGTAAGAGGTAGTTATTCCCCCAAATATAATCCACTTCACCCCTAAAACTCCCAGAACAACAATTTTGTATCTCCTCGATCAGTAACCCGTAACAGAATGTTGTTACTCGTGTAAATCTCAATTAGTGAAGAAACAGAAAAAGGCACGGGTGTTAACTTACTTCGATGTATACAAGAGAGAACGTTTTGGAGAAACGGGGGTCTAAGTACAGTACTTTCGAATCAGCCATTCTCAAGTGTTTGCTTCAGGCTGAAACATCTGTGTACAGACTACGTGCAAATGACCACATAACAAGCAACTGCTTGCTTTATACTTGCTGCTGTAATAATAATAATAATAATAATAATAATAATAATATACTTGCGTTGAACCTTCTTTAGCTTCCTGATGTCTCTTGTGGCAATGTCATCTCGATAAACAGCAGGACCAGACTTATACAGCCTTCTCATTACAGTGCAGTTTGGGAAATCAGGTACGTGGTCACAGTAGCCAAGAAATCCGATACTTATACCTTTTCGTTTTAGAATAAGAGGTTCCTATAACAACAGAATAAAGAAGGACAAAAACGGACCCAGTTAAGCACAATAAACAGTTTGATGATTCGATACATTTCTGACAGCACATATGGCAATAGTTTCACATTTTAAAGTACAATTATGGCTAATGACGAGTCACCTGACGTGTAAGAGGTACAAACCGTTCTGTTCAGGAATAAACCTTTCCTAAAAATGCAATAATACTTTTCAACCTACAATTTAAGCTTCGTATTCAGGATGTACGCATTTACCCGTATCTTCACATTGAAGAGTATTATGGTATTTTAGGAACGAACTATTGAACAAAAGTAACTGGAGAACAAGCAAAAGAAAACTTTTAGAGATTACCCCCACTATACCTGAGAAGAGTCGTACTCTCCAAAAGTGATACCAAAATATTTTATCCCTTCCTTCTGGAGAACTCCAACGGTATAATTCGCGCCTTCAGAGCCAAAATCGTTGAAATGATTGTTAGCGACTGTGACAGCATCAAATCCCGCAAAACTGTAACAAAAAGAAAATTTTTTATTTAAAGTATGGCTGAGAGAGACCCCGCCGATATTAAAATTATTGGACTAGCTAGGTTGAGCAAAACATCGTGATTTGTCAATGGCGAGCAGATCGAATAATTGATCGGCGAAACTGACAAATCTCGATATTTTACGATAAGCGTGTTCAATAATTGTTTTATCATTCGATCACCAAGTTTTTTTTATATTTAAGTCGCTCTCTGACAGTTCAGGGAAACGATCTGCCATTTTTTGCACAAGAGCGTGTTTACAACTACGCATGAGCAGAATACTATTTGCAGCAAAACACATTTAGACGTTATTACGCATGAGCAGACCACTATTTGTAGGCAGTTTTTTGCAGGTCACGTGGTGGGTTCTTGACCAATGAAAAAGGAAACAATGTGTGGAATGGTATTTTTGATGTGGAAGAGCAAGTAAAACAATCTACACTAGCTTGTGTCGAATGCGAAAAACTGATAATAAACAAATAATGAAACACACAAAACTATAGTCACAATACAATATTTTACGGTTCACACGTCTTCCACCGATTACATTGTTTACAGCAACTTAAAGAAAAGAAAATTAACTCATTACAGTACCAGTTCATAAACTATAATAATATTCATATTAAGACTGAAAGGGGCAAACAAGGAGACAGCAAAACAAAAAAAACAAATTTAAAGGGGACAAACTGAATTAGCAGCTACTCTTATACAATTATCTCGCGATCCGTTAATTTACCTTAACGCTGACGCGGCCTTGGGACTGGAATCAAGTATTATCAACCTCTTTCTATCTTTGAACTTGTGGGGATAAACATCTTTGTCGACAAAGGGACACTCCAGATTTCCAACTGAAATATCGGCTTGTCTGATGTATGTTGCCACTTCATTAAACGTGTCATTATATGTGTGATGTTTCCGTTCCACGTAGTATTTCACCGGGCCAGAAAAGGAGATATCACCCACAAACAGTAGAGATACGTGATCTACAAGTCAGATTAATATGATGAAATAAATTACTTCAGTGTTTAATATTATCCCGAAGGGTTTTAGAAAGAAATTTATGGAAGCAATGTTGACAAAAATCAGTTCAGTTTTGTCTCAGTCACTGTTTATTCTTCTTTCTCTTGAGGCCCACATACCGCAGCGCTCCTAGTACATGTATTTGTCATCACTATTCTATTACAAACATTACAGTTATACTTCTCCGACGAAACGTAATAGTACTTGGAGCAGTTCATTGTGCACCATGGACGTTTCTACATGTCGTTGGTCGTTTTGTCAACCACTAACCTTGGCAATTTCAAGTGCAAAATACGTCTCCAACCGAGTCGCATTGCATGGCACAATTTTACAGATTGATGCCGTCAGCACATCATTTATTATTAAAACGTTGAACATTTTCGCAACCTATCACTCTCACACAAAGTATTTGGCTGCTTAAGGGAAACAATTCTCCGGCTCATAAGTTATGAGCACAATCCTGAAAACCAAACACTAGAACCCTTCAATACCTGTACTAAAGGCTTCTTAGAGTCTATATCGATATCGTACATCCCCTCCAATATTAGTTATTTCCAGTTTTGTCCTTTGTTGCCATGAGAGGAACAGTTGAAATAATCAAGTCTTTCGTAGCTGATATCGTGGGGAGTTAAGGTGGCTGAACACAGTTTTTGATACCTGTGTTTCATTCACCTTTTTCTCTAAAACCCTTGATCCCTCGGTCGTCAAAAATAGCACCAAGCTAGTTAACAACACAAACTTTGGTTTTTTTATGGTTAAGCTGACGCATGTGCCGTTGCCATGGCAACACGAATAAATATAAACAGGCCTTTAAAATCGGTTTTCTTTATTTGCAGAAAATCTAGTCATTAGATTTTCGTTAAAATTTGCATGCAACAAGCTTGTAACGATTCTCACAAGTTAACACCATTTTGCTGATAATTTAACAGAGAGATCTTCAATTATCCCTTGTTGAAGGTTCACTGGAATATCTAGAATTTCCTTTGTCAAAGTTCAATTATTTTTAGTACTCCAGTTACTTATTTCCTAAAGTATTTTCGTGCCAAATTTCGTGAAATTCGAATGAGTGGTTCTCGAGAAATAGGCGTATTTCCGAGAGTGCAATTTTCATTCAATCGCAATTTTTTGACTTACTACGCATGCGTTGCATTTAACTGGGTTCTTTCGGTAAGAAAGAAAAAGCTGAGAATTGCTGGGTCCTTTGCATCGTTACCTTTTCTAACATATCTTTGAAATAAAAGACTAAAGCCATCAATACGCTGCGTTCAGTTATAAAGAAAAATAGCACAGATACTGCGGGTGTTGAGTAAATAAAATGATCGCTCTATTGACGGCACGTTTGTTTTTTGCAGTCCTTGAGCGCGCGCTGAATTGCATCAGCAGAAGCGCGTGCGAAACTGTGTTCGGCAACCTTAATGATACCTTAAGCCGGTCATATTACAAACATCTTATCATAATAATATAAATCATTTCTATGCCTGGAATGGTAGAAACTTAAAAAGGCTTAACCTTTTTTGACAATAACTTCTCACGCACGTGGAAATAAAAAATAATAATTGATTTACTTCTCGACGAAATTATCATTAAAAAAACTAAGAAAATTACATTATTTTGTGTTAAAATAACAGAGAATGCCTTCTTTTTTTATACCTTCTCAGTACTTCCATTTTAATTTAAATCAATCAATCAACTAATACTTAGCTTAAATCCGGTTTTTGGTAAGTCGATCTACCTAACTGTTCACAGCTTAGACTTAATTCATAATTTATGATCATGATTTGTTTTTAGGATACGCCAGGCGCGAAGGAATTACGAAACAAGTACCAGTAGAAGAATCAACAGCAAAGCGAGATTTGGACAAACAAAAAATCAATAATAAAAAAACTACTTGGTATCGATATCAAAAATATCAGAACTTCACTGCAATCGAAACCTCATAGACAAAAAAAAATCAGCAAAAAAACATGGAGAGCGTGGTTCATCTCCTTCTTTCACCCATCTTTATATTGATGCGTATAACCAGCCACATGCAGTAGTTAGATAATAAGGAATAAACCTCTCCACGGCAAAATTCGTACGTTTATGTTTATGCCAGAAATTCCCGGAAAATTTCCTAACAAAATTAAGCACTGAAGCAGAGCCAGGCCCGCAAAGTGCGGTAATAAATCAAATTTAGAAATTTTAACTTTTGGAAGTGACGCGTTTTGAGCTTTTACACCACTCCAACCAGACACTCAACAAATGGTGTGAGCAATTCGAGTAAAATTGAGGTGAAATTTTGCACAAACCTTACAAGACACAGAACATAGGGTGCTTACCTTTATTTCCAGTAACAGCGCAAGGCAACATTGACATCAGAAAGTAAACGAACAAATTCATTACGAATAGCTGACAGATAAGTCCCTATTTCCCCTCTATCCTTTGTCTTGTAAGTCAACCAGTATGTGTGTTGGTGATCTCTCACGCCGTTGACAGCGAAGAAGAAGCAGACAAAATTTCACCGTTGACGAACACGCTTCTTTCATGAAATTTCTGAAATGTGATAGTAATCATAAAGGGGCGTGTTAAAATCGTCCAAGCGTTTTAACGTTGCGTTTACCTTTAGAGGTGTCTCGCGTCCAAACGATTTAACTGTAGATACCTAAACCCCCATATCAAATTAAACCTTATAGAGCTGGCTATCAAACTATACCAAGAATTCTGAAATAAAATGAATCGTCGAATTTTTCAGGACCTCTAAATGCGAGCGCCCGAATTAGTTCGGTAATTTGTTCGTTTGCCCTAATAATAAACTTAATTTAGAGAGGGTGATACTAGACCCAAAAAAATGACTTAGAGCAAATCAAAATCAGTATAACAATGCTAAAAAGTCTAAAAATGTAAAAGAACTGCACGAAAGGTGAATTTTGTAAATGAAAACAAGAAAATTTTAAAATTGGAAAAATATGCCTATAAAAACACGCTTGCATTCCTTGCATACATTTATTTGTAAAAATTAGCAATTTTGGAATCGGTCATTTCCCGGAGTTTGCGATGGATTCTTACAAAACTTCGCATTTTTACTAAATTCATCATAAAAAAACTTATCTATGGAAGTGGAATTCTGTTTATACAGTCCAACCCCTATTACATAGGCGGCTAACCCTATTAGGTGACCAGTAATTTATGTCCCGATGAGAGCCTTTCTATTGTTTTCATCTCTATTAAGCGGTCAACCCCCTTTTTAAGCGGCCGCTATGCATTTGGTGGCCGTTTAACAGGGGTTGAACTGTTTGAAAAATACGAGAAATTGTCGATATTGCGTGATATTGTCGAAATAGTCTATTGTGCGCGGATAAAATTCAAATAAAGTCGCGAATTTAGCAGCATCACTAATAACTGTTTAAGTCAGCGCGGGCATCCTCCACCTCCCCCTAATTAATTATGAATTCCAAACCTCCTATGTCAGCTGATAAGCTCACTGACGTAGACTGAGCAATAGTCTTAACTGATAGACTTACGAAAGCCGGCGAAAGGAAAGACTGAAGATCAAAGCTTGAAACTGTATCAGAAAAAGAATTTCTCTCGCCTATTTGCCAGTGAAAATTCTGTTATGAATGGGTGATTTGCATGATGGCGTCATTTGACTACAACTACCAGAATCTTTCACTATTTCTGTTTCTTATGCTAATTAGGGCTATTGTTATTTCAACCCCCCTGGGAATTCAAAATTTAAATAATAAAGAAAAAACGAAATGAATTCTGGTAGTTGTAGTCAAATGACAACAACGTGCAAATCTGCTCTTTGATCATTTTTTATTTGCTTTTGATAACTTGTGCGCCGTCACTACCTAGAGAAGTAGGAGCCCTTTACTGGCTTTCGTGTGGTTCTCGAAAATAATCAGTTTGACTGCATTGAACCAAACATTTGGAGAACGATCAAGGATTTTTAATCAAATTCCTTTATCGATTTCAACACATCTGTTGATATTTCAAACAAGTGGCGCAGGATATGGATGGAATCTCGCTGTAATTTATCTACACAGGATAACGCGCCAGAAAGGAGTTGAAAAGACGAACAGAACGTTGAGATATTATGAATCGACTTGCTAACAAAAACAAAGGTATCTAACTACAATCGTGGACAAAAGTCCTTAGGACACTTACGTAATTTAACGAATTTTCTGTGTTTTACTACTTAAGTTTTAAAAAAAAATCGCTGCTTTCCTTTTAAAAACGCGTTAACATCGAAGCGCCTGAATCGTCTTCCTTAACTCCTGCTACTGCAAGAAATTTCAAAAATTTCGGCCTAAGTAATTCAAAATCGTTGCATATTTACGATAAAAATAAATGATATGTAGACAGTTTTTCGAGGTATTTAGAAAAATTTTGGTGATATTTTGAGATTTTTTGAGAATTTTCGAAAAGATATTTTGGCGATTTTGACGTGGTAATTGTGGAAAGGCCTAGTTGAGACTCAATTTTGCCGCATTGAACAAACATTTGAAGAACTGTAAACAAATACTGTTACAGATTTAACAGCAAAACGCAGTGTTATTATAACAAAACAACGTTTAATAAACAGAAATGGCTAAATAGATAAAATCTAGCTGAGATTTGCTTGGATTTTTATTTTCATTTGATGAACTTTATTCACTTGAATTGTCGACAACAGAGTAGTCCTGTGATCTGAGATTAACTTTTCGTTTATCTAAATAACACGCCTTTCTGGTCTTTCTTACTAGTTTTTCGCATAATAAGTAGAGAAATAAATTCACACCGACCAATGAAACACAATGGCCCTTAGTGTGGCGAGACCCCGTGGCATGTCTGTTACAATCCCGTTGCACAAAATCTATTGTTCTTTCAGGGAAATACGCCACAGGAAAAACGTATAAGAAATTAAGACATCAGAGAAGCGTGTTATTTAGATAAACGAAAAGTTAATTATTAGTGTTATTGTTTATTTTTTGCCATTTATAAATAAAAAATTTCACATCATTGTATACATATTATAGGTAAGGAAGCCCAGAGAAGCCAATAAGTACGGTGGCTTAGAAGGGTCATCGAAAGTATCTCTTCATTTTTTGTTTCGACACTCAATAACTATCGATCGACACTTAATAACTGTCGATCGACACTTAATAACTGTCGATCGACTCTTATAACTGTCGAAAAGGATAACTGTCGGTCGACAGTTATAACTAGAGATCGACAGTTATCCTTTTCGACAGTTATAAGTGTCGATCGACAGTCATTAAGTGTCGATCGACAGTTATTAAGAGCTAGTGCCTATAAATATAGACCAAACACCGGCACAAGTCGAAAAAATCGATTTCGCTCATTTCTTGCCCATAGATTGGCCCTAGTTAGAAAACAAACGGACCATAGTTAGTTTCTGCTAATACAGGTTTTTTTGGAAGAAATTTGCCTGTGTTTCTCATAAATTTTTGCTCTAACTTCGCCGTTGGAATGTAGAAGGGACTTTAAGAAGCTACTACGGCTACTTTGGCCGTGAGGGACCAGGCTGACAACGGTGTTTTACCCGCCAAACTCAAATGATTAAGATTTTGCTGTACGGCAACGGTATGTCCAGTCTCTACGTGTCTTTACAAAAATGACTACTTTCAAGGAAACCAGATATCATTCTACTTTCATACGAAATAGGCTTGATTAACGACAATGATTTCGTTTTCCTGCATCCGTCTTACATCTCCCAGAACTCAGATTTGCCTTTTAGAACTTGATAGAGCCGCCTGTAATTCCAACCACAAAACAAAATATAAACTCTGATATAGAAAAGCTCGATTTCAACACGGACAGGTTGTTCGTACAACGATTACCCGATAAGCCCGAAAATACAAAACTTTCGATTATAATAAAATACATTTTGAACTGTAATAAACAATTATAGTTCAGATTAGGACTTACGAAGCTTTCTTATAAACGGCTGTTCGGCCCGATACTAATATGACTGAATTGATCCTCTCAAGGTAGGTGTTAAAATCGTTCAAATGTTCTGTACAAATGACAGAGAAACGATGATCTTAGAACTGATTTTTATGATTGAGAACTTTACCTTCAAACTAGGCTGTTCAAACAGTGAAAAAAGCGTTAAAATGAGAAGTAAACAGTAGGGTTATACTCACGTAGCGAAGAGTACGTGAAACCAAGCACTTTCCCGTAGTAGACGGCAAGGCTACGGCGGGAAAGCCGTACTGGTACGCGCGTCATGACGTCACCGGAAGTGATTTTCATTAACTGCCGCCGTACTACAGCCTAACCGTACCACATCTTAAAGTCCCTAATTGCGTGACGCGGCCAGTCACACTGAATTCATAGTTGTTTCCAACAAATCGCAGAAAGCTATCTGAGAACATTAGGGTGGAACAAGAAAAATATAATGACACTCTTTTAATTTTAATATTTTTAAAGGTATGGGTTTAGAAATCTCGGTAACCTTAATTAAAAACAATTTACTAGGAGTTTGGTTTTACTGCTCTTTCGTTTTAAAAGCTGTCATTTTAAAAGCTGCCGTTCTGTATTTGGTCATTTTCATTATAAGAATAAGTTCTAGAAAGAAGATCGTTTTAAATTCATCGGTTAAGCATAATAACAAGTTTTAAAATATTGTTGGTTTGTAACCTTACGTGATCTGATGGCATGCTGCAATTGCAATACCGTAATTAAATTAGTGTTTGCGATTTCGACGGATTCCTTGCGCTTTATTTGTACTCTCAGCTTGTCGACATTTGGTGTCTTTTCTTCTTCTATAAAGAATGAAGAAGTAAATTAAAAATGTAGCTACCTAAAACTAAACAAATCTTAAGTTTAAATTAATGATAAAAGACATTCAGGGTGTAAGTATCCCAGTAAGTATTCAATGATTGAACAATTATCGTGCTGGTTGGTTTGCTTCTCCAAGTTATGCAGATAACTGGACATAAGTCTAATACGTGTCCACGAATTTTCATTTTCAAACAACTGAAATGCTCTCTAATATTATGTTTAATCAAATAAATTAACAGGTGTTTTTTGTCAGTCTTAAATCAATCTTTTTGGCGACCAGTTAATTTTGGCTAGTTGATTAATTAAATCATATTTTTAAACCAGTTTTTCATCGAAACAGTCGCTCTCCCGTGACTGATTTCCGAGAACATTTAAGAGGCTGTCTCTGTAAGAACCGATCACTGATTTTACTTGGAAAATTCGATTTTTCTCATAAGCTGGGATTTCGAAGCCCTTACCTAGTCAATCACTAAAATGAGTTTTATTTCATTAAAAATTCCAATTGAAGCTTTCTATGATCGATTGAAGTTCGGTCCGCTCGACATAAGTTTCATGCCCGCCGAAACTAGAAAAATAGCACATCTTGCTGGCGCTCTAAAAAAAATAATATTCGCTCAAAAGTCCCAATTCTTTTTTTCAACTATAGATATATCATAGCAGTTTGTTTAGCCATGTTGCAATTATAATTCAATGTTGTTCCTTCAACGGTTAAAAGAAGATTTTCTACCCGTTAAACTGAGTTTTGAACCACACGCCAAAATAGCTCTACTTTGAAGGCACGTTTTAAAAATGTGGCACCTGTTTGAAACTCCCGTGAGTATAACGGCAAGATTGAAGCCAGGTAAGAGATTTACGGGAATTTATCGGAGCACTTTACGAAGGCGAATGTGTTAGTTACTCACTGGAATATTTTCAAAATTTCCCGAACTTTAAGTGGTCGTTACTTTTGCAAACCTGGTGGGCAGACAATTTTTTTTATTGTTTTAAATTAAGGGACATTTATACTTTCTATTCATTTAGTGCAGCAGTTTTAAACAGGTGCCACATTTTTAAAACGTGCCTGCAAAGTAGTGCCATTTTCGCGTTTGGTTTGAAATCCCAGCTTATGAGAAAAATCGAATTTTCGAAGTAAAATCAGTGGTCGGTTCTTACAGAGACAGCCTCTTAAGGTTGCGTTTGGGATTATATTGATCCAAATCACCCGGATCATGGTACATCAAACGAGGAGCCGATAAATCCGGATTCAACAGTTTCTTTGATGGACCATGATTTGAGTGATATTGGATCACTAATCTTGATCCAGATAACCCCTAAGGAAAAGTCACTAGTTGATAGGAAGTGCTCTGCTGATCGCAAAGACCGAAGGTAGTCAACAGAGATGGCAGAAAACACAAATTCCAGATGCGAAGAGTGAAGTCGAACTAATTCTTGCGTGTGTTGCGATGTTAATTTACCATTCCACAAAATCTCCATACAATGCCTATTTGTCCATCGCATCATTCATTTCTTGGTCTTGGCTGGAAAGGGCGAACCGAAAGATGTAGGGTCCATCAAGAGATATCAAGGCACAAAAACGTCAGAAGGAAAATGCCCAAAAGCCAAACGGGTCATAAACAAACCTTTCTTCCAATTCATCTTGAAAAGAACGGGTTCACGTCGGACTCAGAGAGCGTCTCACTCGTCTTAATACTTTTTACCGTTATGCAAACATTTTGACTTGCTTCTGATTGTTCCAGGCATGTGGATTAAATATACCAGCCTTGTTACGTTCCTGCAGGCATGTTTAATAAACTTTGCTTCCAGCTACCGCAAAATGAAACGTGAACCCATAAAATAAGGCAAGTGATTAGAACTAGTACAGGCACAAATGGAGTTGGCCCATCAAATCTCTTATCCGAGCACGATGTAGTCCACGTGTAGCCGTACCCATCCCCCTTAATCCTCGGGGCTGGATACGGCTACACGCGGGCTAAGCACGGTGACCTATCCTTTTATTGCATTTTGCGAACATTCAAAACTGTTTCAAAAAAGAATTCGTTCGACAACTTTTATTCCTAATGGATCACCTTTGGACGCCAAAATGTTGTGATGTTTTTCAACAAAAGGGGCCGGCGGAGTTGCACTCAGAGACTGGTACTTTAAGTTAGATCGACCACTGTAATGTATATTTGTCTAGCAATATTATGACCTACAAAATTTAAAAGACAGGTAAAAAAAAGGATAATACTAATACTGTGACTCACAACATTGAACAAACTTACGCAAAAAAGTAGATTTTTGAACAAACGTGTCCCACTATGATTGAACTGCAAACGCAATCTCTTTTTCGGCTAAATTCTAGAAATCCGATCTTTTGCTGTTATTTTCTAGTTGACGTTGAGCATATTGTGAATATTGTGAATGTACAAAGTTCCTAAACAGAGTAGAAGTCGTAGAAGAGCTCAGATGGCGTCACCCAGTTAGTAGTTTTTAAAATTTATCGTATTTCCACTTGAGTTAATTTCTCAATCATCTAATTGCCATAAACGATAAAGAATTGGTTAAATTTATCTCTAAAACGGCCATTGACGATCAGCGAAAGAATGAAGTGACACATCTTCTGGAAATGAACAAGCTATGTGAAACATATACGGTCATTACCTCAAGCAGCCTGCAGTCACGTTTTTTATCAGGGATGTTGTGGGTGTTGCGAGGCAAATGAAAAAAATATATATATTTATAAGAACTTACACAAGAAGAAGACATTTTTCATAATTTTTTCCACATGCCACGTTTCTGAAGATTTCTTTGAGCAGGTTGTCGGAAGCGAATGACAATACCCGCGTCACGCAATTGTTTACATTCCAACGGCGGATTTTGGCAAAATTGGTGAAAAACACAGGCCAAGCCGGGCTTCTTAAAACCATTTGCCCAGAGATATTTTTTTATTTTCAAACAGGTGGGTGTATAGTTTACCCGTAGAAAGTGTTTTTAAGGCGTATTAAGTTATAGCCCATAGCAAAATAAGTCGATGTTTTAATCCAATAATTCGCTTTCAACACGTAAAATTGCGTGTCTGTTTGATCACGTTTCGGGCTCAAAACTAACTTCGATTTATTTTATTTTTCGCTCATACATACCACGACGACCTGAGCTGAATACAAAATCCTTTGAAAGATTCTCAAGTAGCTGTTGTACGGAGCGCGAGGCAATCAAACATTCAGAAAATTCAGCAAAACCGGAAGTAGATTTTGAGCCTAATTGGGGCAAAATCGTTTTCGGCATATTTCAACCAAAGAAAGCTATATTAGCAGAAACTAACTATGGTCCGTTTCTATTCTTACTAGGACCTATCTATTGGCGAAATACAAGCGAAATCAATTCTTAGATTTGTGCCATTGATAGGCGATTTTGGTCGATTTTTACAGGCATTCACTCTTAAGTGTCGAAACAAAAAATAAAGAGATACTTTCGATGACCCTTCTAAGCCACCGTAAATAAGACTTATGTAAAATGCCACCTTAAATACTTCAAAATTCTTAGCAGACTCCCAGAGCTATACTGTTGTCGACAACTCAACCGTTGTAAACACTGACTTTCCTTTGACAGTGTTTAAGTGACAGTCACTGCAATGGAGAATAATCAGGGGTAGTCCTCTTAGAGCACAAATTACGAAAGAACTCACTTTTGCAATCACACAAATTACTTATTGCATTTTAAATTATTTTAAGTTCTAAATACCGACTGAATATTCACCAAACCGTCCGGAAACATTGGACTGTTAATTTCGATTTCATTGTCAACCAGATAACTTGTCTTCATCTCAATAGTACTGACACCTGTGAATTCTAGGCAACGTTCTCTGCTCTGAAGCCTAATCCTTGTAGTTTAAATACGAAATGTGATCAATGTTTCTTTGATAATGTGGTATACATTTTTGGAGGAGTTCAGTATTGGCTTCGAAATTTGTGCTAAAACACTGTGCGTGTGCTGTATGGTTGTTTTGCTCTTGGGCAGTTAATTATTTTACTCGCCGTTTTTCTGTTCCTATATTTCGTGGCCGGATTTGCCAAATGTATAATTAAAGCTTAAAAGAAAAAATACACTGGTACATCTCAGCTACAGTCTCGTTAGCAATTTCTGTTTACTGGACGTTGATCTGTTTAAATAACACTGCTTTTTGCTGTTAATTCTGTAACAGTATTTGTTTACAGTTCTACAAATCTTTGTTCAGTGCGGTAAAAATGAGTCTCAACTTAATACTTTCAAGAATCCCAGTTTGGATCAAATGAAGGTAAATTTTATAAATCAGAATGAACGGCACTTACCTTTCTTCGCAGTAATGGCCATCAAAGTCAATGACATTACAAAGTAAGTGATTAAATTCATAACGGAAATTTTTTCCCCTGGCAAGTGGCTTTGCTATTCAGTAAAAGTCATTACTCAACCCATATTACGTGAATTTCTACCCTGCAGAGAAGTTTTAATTAATTATTGATAAGATTACCCCTTATTTTACTTCCTTTATCACCCTTTTTCGCATCTTACCAACCGGTAGTAAATATGGAGGGGCTTTGGGGGGGGGGGGGGGGCATTTTTAAACATAGCCTACTCGAGTCGTATATTGTTTCAACTGTAGCAAATTTTTCAACACTAAATGTTAAACCAAAAACCAACATTTCGTTTGTTTATTTGCACAAGTAGTCTAGCAATAACCTCAGTAACATTCATTGAATTCAAGTACCTGTTAAGATCTGTTAAAAATACACAGGGGCGGTACGTCATGGTTGCTGAGCTCGTCCGCTGTCTCATTTACGAAATGAAAAGTTTAAAGCCCTGGCCATGCCAAACGGACTCGCAAGTAGTCGCAAGTCGTCGCAAGTTGAACTTGCGTAGACACTTGCGTTGGGTGGCCAAAGGGACTCGCAAGTTTCCTCGCAAATACACGCAAGTCGAAAAAACAACCATCTCAAGGCTACAGGCTTTGTTCCGCGTGGCCAAAATGACAGACATATCCCGTATTTCACTGGCTGATAGGTTGCTGTAATAACGAATGGACGTCATTCAACTTGCGTTGACTTGGGTTGGGCGGCCAAACCGTCAAGAACTTACGTCGACTCGCGTGCAAATTTGACCTCGACCAAAGTGAGCATAAGTCATCGCCAGTGTACGCAAGGCCTGTCCAAACGGAATCGCAAGTAGACCCAACTTTTTAACTTGCGTCTACTCGCGAGACCGTTTTGTCAGGGTTGAAAAAGCGAACGAGATTGTCTTCTAGCAGGTGAGCTTGTGAGTCTTTACAATTAGAAAATAAAGATAGTCCAAGCGAACCATTAAGTAAACCGCAAATAGAGAAAAAGAAAAAATAGAAAGCAAAATAGACTGTTCACAGTCCCCTATTTTTCCGTGAGATCGTAGATGTCGATCGTTGAGTTCGATGGACCGCCATATTGGTCTCTTGGTGCGAGCGAGTGGGGGTGACGGTGCGGAAAAAATAGGGAGACCGTAACAACTTCCCTCTGTCTGGTGTTCGCTGCGTTAGTTGCTCCAGCAACGGCAACACCTGATTGGTCGAAGGGACAATAGAGTTTATCAGAGCGTAGCAGAGCGTTGACAACTTGAGTGACAGAAAGTGACATTCATCACTTCGCGGCTCAGGCCAAAATGGTATCGATTTCAAGAGAATTTTCTGGAGAATGTTTTGATTTTGATCGTCTTTCTGCTTCTTTTCTTGGAGGATTGGTGTTGAAACGCGAGCAAAAGGAGGCCGTTTCTCGTTTACTCGAAGGAAAAGATGTTTTGGCGGTTCTTCCAACTGGTTTTGGCAAGAGTTTAATATATCAAAGTTTCGTTATGGCGAAGGAAATGGCTCCGTTGGTTGTTCTTATTTCCGACTGAAATTTTACAATTAATGCCACAAACACGGCACGCAGTGTTGTGCGTGTTTTTACACGACATATACGTTGAGCCATGAAAGATCTTCAGAGAAATGGAGGGTGTTTTGATCTTTGTTTGTTTGTTTATTATTATTATTATTATCATCATCATCATCATCATCATCATTATTATTTTAATTTACAGACAGTTAACAACATGTAATAAATATCTACTTACTTAACAATATATTTTTTTTGTTAACCTAATTACTTCACAACTTCACATAAATCTGTGGGTTAGTAAACGTAAAAAAAAAGAGAAGACAAGAAAAGTAAAGCAAAAAAGACGAAAAATAAAAAAGTTACAAAAGAAATCTATATATAGTCTTGAACTTTGTAATGTTGTTATCATGATGAACAGCAATTTCCTGTTGTATATTGATTTTTTCTCTTAGAAGCGCGAGAAACTGTCAAAACAAAGCTTTTTTTCTTGTAAGCAGCTACTATATATGGAGTATAAGAAGTAGCTATAACTATAAGCTATGAGAAGTGAGTAATTCAAGGAGTATAGGTGTTCTCTATTGTTGAAAATTCCGTACAGAATCATGCTCTCTGTTAATGTTACATTTTCTTTAGTTTTGCTAATCCACCATGTTTGGAATAAGTCCCAGAAGGATAAAGTTAATTGACAGCCCAAAAACATATGATCTAAGGAATGCCTGTCAGCAAGACATTGTGGGCATATGTCATCATCACATATCTTGGCTTTAAAAAAACTGACTTTTGTTGGAAGAATATTATGAATCATCTTATATTGAAACATTGTTGTTTTTATGTCACTTTTTATCTAGAAAGGTAGTTCGTACATCCTGGGAATATTATCTTGAGTAAAACCATATCTAATAATTTTTCTCTCAGCGGTTGGGGATAAGAAGATATTTTTTAGCATAATAGAGTAAAGACTGTTAGTGGAAATTTTTGTTGTGTTGTTCTCATTTTCTGCTACGTGCGAGGGAGTCCTTTTTATTGCTAGCTTCCAAGGGGCCGGCACAGAATTAATTAAGCCAAAATAAAGAATGAAGGGGGTTTCGAGATGAAATTTTTCAGAGAAAAGATTAAAAGGAAGGAAGTTATCGCTATTGTCGAGGAGATCGTCAACCCGTAGAATGTTTTTTTCTAGCCAGCTTTTATAAAAGGGTGCTTTACCATCTCTTATTATGTTGTGATTATTCCGCATTATTTCGTTGCGGGGGGAAGTATTCGTTTGAAAAGCAGACCTCGCGTTTTGCCAATATTTTAAGACGTCGCTACAGAAGTCTGGAAGGTTGTTAAATTGCAAAAGCTTGACGTTGTAGTTGCATTGTGAAAGAAATGATATTCCTCCAAGATTTTCAAACGCGACTTCAGAGATGATTTTCCGCGATGCGTCAGACCTGGATTGTACACGTGGTATCCAAGCAACGTTTAATGCTTTATTCATAATATTAAAATCGATCATCTTGAGTCCGCCTTGTTTTTTCTCTTCTATGATAGTTGACTTTTTTATCTTTGCCGGTTTCTCATCCCAAATAAAGTCAAAAATTAGTTTTTCAATTTCCGTGATAAAATGTTCAGGTATGACAAGAACAGACGCGTTATAAATTAATTAACAATTATTCCATGAAACCGCGTTGGATATGAAGTGATAAATAACCAACGAGCGCGTAGCGCGAGTTGGTTATGATCACTTCATATCCAACAAGGTCGAATGGAATAATTGTTTTAGTATATTCTTAATCGGGTTTTTGCCGCCGATTTTTATTTCAACAATTTTACAGAGCGGAAAATTTTTAAACTTGGCGCACTGTTTTCCATATAAGGTAAAACTCCGACTAATGGCTCATAGTCGGAGTTTTTGAGCCAATCAGAGAGCTAGAAATGCAATAGTCGGAGCTGAGAATATACTAATTTAGAATATCCGAACGCTTTAACCATGTTTATTTTTCGTTTTATATACTTATTTATCAGTAGTAAAACTAGCAACCTTTGTGGCATTATAGGTGTTGAAAATGGAATCCCAAAAACAGGGTTCCCACTCCACTGATAAGAAATCAGTGGGGAAATAGGTATGCTGTGTATATGAGGGTGGGAATGTGTGTGTGTATAACAATAGAATAATTTTAAGAAAATGAAATGTTAATATTAGTAGTTAAATTGAGGGAGAGATCTCTATAACACAGCACTCTCCAGCTCAATTACAGATTAAAATAGATGAAATGAAATGAAATAAAATAAGGAAATGTTAATAAGTTAACTGAAAGCAACCATACGTGTGAGATAGTATGATATGAAAAGCAAGGGGACCACGTCACGTCAACTGGTCACAACTTGAAATGGGACCACTTTGATATATTAGCAAAAGGTCGGACAGATACACATTGCAAGATAAAAGAGACTCTGCTAATAAGGGAATTAAAACCCGCCCTAAATGATAATGTAAGCAGCGAAAAGCTTTATCTTTATTAGTTTGCATTGTTTATATGCAAATTTTTCCCAGCTTCTGTCATTGTAATTGTTAATTAGTTACTTATTTTAAATTGAAATTTAGTTGTTACTTCTATTCCTAACGATCACTTCTGAAGATGTATGTTGAAACATACGAAACGTCAAGTAAATGAACTTTGTTTTTTAACATGCGTTTAATTGCCATGTTTATCACCGCAGTTTGCGTGTTATTCCTTATCATCATCGTTATCGTTATCATTATCATTATCCTTATCGTTTTCATTATCATTTTCATTTTCATCGTCACTATCTCTATCACTATTACTATTACTATAATTATGATTGTCATTGTCATCGTCATTGTCATTTTCATATTTGGTGGGCGTTTTTAATAAAATAGTTATTCCCCTCGGACTTGTTGAATATGAGATGATTATAGCCAGCTCGGCGCTACGCACCTCGATGTTTATCTACCATCTTATATCGAGCGTAGGTCTGTTTAGTTCGACAGGCCGTATGGTTCGACTGCGACTTTATGGTTTGGAATGGAGAAACCGCCGAGAATCTGACAAACATCTTTAACATTAAAAAAGTTGTATATTTCTTTAAATTAACGGTCTGCAACTTTTCAATAGGCGCTAGATATGGGAAGATGGTAGGCAAGATCTTCTACACACTGATGCCAGCTTGTTGTAGATATGTTGAAGCAAAACTCCTGGATGGTATAAGCTAGGATGTATTAGCTCGCAGTTTGTCTTCAAGCCAGAGAGCTTGCTCGCAAGCTTAATTATTGAAAGCTAATGAATCTTAACTTTTTTTTAAGGGAATTAAATGAAGATCAAATAGCGAAACGGTTCAAATCAGAGGTACAGTATTTAGGGCTCTTGCAGTAATTAAATTGAAATAGAAAATAACTTGTAAAAAGACGGCAGGCGTTGTGGTTTTCTTTATCTCCTTTCAACTCTTATGACATGGTTGGCATTGCTTATCTTCAACTCCGCAGACGAGAATCCATTTTGCTTTCTTTTTCGGTTCAGGATGAATTCGCTTGGTTTTCGGATCAAATGCGACTTTCAGGGGCAGATATTTTGCTCCCACAATGCCACTCCTAAAACAAGAAAAACAAAATAGAGCAACTTCAAAAGTGAGAAGAAATGTTCTTTGGTTGTTTTGGATAGACCCGCGCGGCTAAAGATATTTCAGACTTCAGCAACAAACAGATTTACGAATTCCAATAAACTTTTACCCTGTTCATTGAGTATTCTGAAAATAGTGGATTGAAAAGAATATTGTAGCTGAGCTGAGCTGTAAGGTACAGACCATTCATTCAACACTTTTTCACAACTTTCCAAAAAAATCAAACTTTAGTAAAAGTGGTATGATAAATATACTTATTGACTAAGTGAGAGAACCGGACAGGAAAATATGGCACTCGCTCTGGAAAATTTCGCTGTACTCAGTCCGTACCTCCTGACTTCGAGCTAGATATTTTCCCGTCCGACCCTCTCACTCGGTCAATAAGTTCATGTTATATCCACCTTGAGATGGTAACTTTCAGCATACGGGACGCTTTTAAATTCTCAGGGCTTTCAAGTACAAAGTGTTCGTAGGATTCTATCAAGAGTTTATCAGGTTTGTTACCCAAACGTCCATAAACTTCCTGGAAAAAAGGAACAGCAATAACAGTAATAAGGGATCGATAGAACATTGAAGAGCATCTGCGGCAAAGTAAAGGCAAAATCTTTAACATCAGAAGTACAAGCCAAAATAAGTGTCATTTCTTAAACATTTGGAACAGAGTTCAATCATCTATAAGAAAGTCTAATAATCAAGAGTCACATGAGGGGGGATACCGGGGGATACTCCCTTATATGGGCTATGGAGGTAGTTGCAGTCCCAAGTTATATGGTTTTTTAGCCGTTTTGGTCAGAAAAAGGGAATCGATTTTTGCCATTTTGGTCTTAACTAGGGGATGGTTTTTGCATTCTACTCTTGAATTGAGTATGTTTTTTTTAACAGAAGCTACTTGTTTTTTTCATCATTATCGATAAGACCATCAACAACAGCCCGTCACAATGCCATTAGCATCGATCTGAACTAGGGAACTAATTATGAGGCATGTCTGAACCAGAGTATTGATTTAAGGGTCAGGTCTTAAATAGGGCATCGAATTTTTGGTCAGGTCATAAATAAGGTAGGGAAAATCACAGATTTTTGTGCTAAATAGGGTAAGGGTTTTGGGAGGCAGGCCTCACACCCCTCCCAATTTTTCTAGGAGTACTCCCCCCGGGGATTTAAGTTTGCTCTAATCCTAAGGTTGGGAGGAGATTGACAATATCTTCTACGTAAAGGAAAACTTTTGCCTGTTCGCAATGTTCTGAACCTTTGCCTACGATTGGCAATCATGCGTGCTGGTTGCCATATTTGTTTGTTACTTCATCGTGCTGGCTGCCATATAGACAACTTAAAGCGACAACGACATGATAGAATCCTAAACGAAAGCCGAGAATTACAACCGTGAACAGCTGATTCGACCTGGTTTGGTCTCGTCAGCACGGTGTAACAGCAAAAAGTAAGGCAACCAGCTTGGGGACCAATTGTCTACTAAACGCACATGGTAATGACCTCAGATGAAACTCAAATCCAAATGTTTGCGGATCGGTCAATATCACATGCAAAACGCGTGACCATGAACAATAGACAAAAATACCCAGAATAGCATGTCGTTGTCGCGATAAGGAAATTACGGACAGACTAAAACTGTCCCGCAGAAAATACATGCCCGAACCGTGTTAAAAGTGAACAGCATATCGGATCAGCGTTCAGTGTGTTAAGTAACTATATTTGACACATCACTTGGAAGGGACTTTGTCACCGGCACTCATTCTGTCTGTTCGTCGATGTGAGGAAAGGGATATTTCCCTTCCGGCCAATTCGTAACTTTGCCATGATTTTCTTGGCTATAAAATCCTCCATAGGAAAAACGATGGGGACTGTTCATTTTACCACAATACCATGCGGAGCCTACGCAGCCCATAAAGTACAAGGAAGGTAATATTTTTGCAATATTTGCCCTCCTAGTTGTGCAAACGACATTTTGCATGCTAGGTTTGAAGATTTCAGAACGTTTCTGTATGTTTTAGTGAGCGTTGTTAAAGCTTTTGTGCGCTTAGAATTATGGGTAAATGTACCAGTCGCCATCTTTTTTCTTAAAGTAGGATTGAAGATTTTTTTTCAGAATGTTCCTTTTGTATGGGAATTGATAACTAAACGAACACCTTACCGGATTGCCGCCACCGATAGGACGGTTTGGGTAAAACAAGAAATTCCCCAGACTGTGTGCTATCACCTTGTTGTCTTCAGTAACACAGTGTGGTTGTAGCACGTGAGGATGTGATCCAATGATGACGTGTGCACCAAGTGACATCAGGTGTTTGTTAATACGATGCTGGTAGGGACGCGGGCCTAAGCAGCGTTCTTGACCATAGTGTATAAAGACGACTATGATGTCTACCTTAGCCTTTAGGAGTTGACAAAAAAGATTGACGTTAAGTTTTTGCGCCCTTGGTAAGGTTAACGAGCTAAACTTTTTGTTAATAAACACGTTTTGTACTTTTACTATGGTGGTTTGAACCTAAGAGCCTTAAAATGTTCTTAAGGTAATGCATTTCAAATCAGTTATCGTAACCGGAGATGCCCGGGAAACCTTGCAGGTTTTACCACGTTGCAACCACGTGCTTGCATACCTCAGAACGAAAACTTTGTAAGTCAATCTCAGCTTGGGTACGTTCTTAGCACCTTTGCCAATGTAAGCTTCTGTGTATTTTTTGATAGGCTAACATAAAGAAAGAAAGAAAGAAAGAGAATGGTTCCTAGATTGTTCACCCTTTGAACATAGGTTATGTTTGCACTTGGTACCTTCTTGGTGCGATTCTCGCGGAGCACCTAGTGTGAACACATCTTTTCTCACACCAGAATCCGAGCACAGTGTCCATGTCCGGGTACAAGGTCTCCACCTTGTACCCGGGCGCTAAGTGGTAATTGTAAGTATGTCCTTAGAATACCCAGTGTCTAAAAACATAACTGTTTTGTGTGGATGCCCAGCTACCAGCGCTAGAGCACCAAGTGTGAACACAACCATAGTCTTCTAAGGGTCTGTGTGGGACAATGAGAAGATATAGTTCACCCAACTATGACCTGAAAAGTAACACGTAAACAGAGTTGCGTGTTCTCAACTGACGTCATCTCATCCAGTGAGATTTCAAAGCCAAATCAACTTTCACTGGACCTTAACTCTGTTGTTGACATAAGCGGTATTTTTGCCAACTTCAAGAACTTTGAAAGTTAATTTTCACTTTTAAGCAAGGGCAAGTGAGCGCTGCGTAACTTTTGATCACGAATTCTAAGATGTACGGCATTGTGCCGCCAAACTTATGAAACTTAGCGCACGAGGAATTCAATAAAAAAGAAACAACAAAACAAAATGTCGTTTAGAATATATTTCAAATCAACTCAAACTTAAGTGAATTACAACGATTGCAAGCACTTTTATATCTCTGGATTCAAGCATTGCGGTATTTTAAAAGTATTCAACTGCGCACTCGGCGTCATAATCTCCCATTAAACATTGCAAAAGTAAACATAGCGGCGCCCAGAAAATTAGAAATCCTAAAATAGCAGAAGCGAAACGCCCACCATTCGTAACAGGTAAAGAATTATCTACTTCAAATCGCTGAAATAATCTAAATCAAACACCAAATTATGATATGAAACAAAACTGCTTTTCTTTTAGCCAAGATTCCCTTTAAAGATTTAAAACTGCAGTAACACCTGTTTTAGCTTGTTGAAGTCTCTTGTGGCGATGTCATCTCGGTAAAGAGCAGGACCAGAATTGAACAACATTCTCATTTCGGTACAGTTTTTGTCTATGGCCGCGGTTATGGAATCACAGTAACCAAGAAACCCTATCTTTATTCCACGTCGTTCCAGTATCAAAGGTTCCTGTAAATACGAGAAAGAATGAGAGAGTTAGAAAACTTGTAAATTAGAAGGAAGACTGAACTATCATAACAAACAGAAATTAGTCCTTTTGCTTACAGCCCGTTTGGTGGTGGGTCAGTTATGACAAACGGCAGCCCGCGAAACTTATTCAGGGCTTTTACTTAGCAAGGCACATCACCTTGGAGCACGTTAGGGGAAAAATTTATTACACCTCAGGTTGGCGGTCTGTAACGTACCGACCATTGTGGCTAATTGTCTAGCAATAGACCTGCCTCGCTCCTGAGCTCTCTCCTCCTTCACATAGCCTCGAAGATACCCAGTTTATTATTGTACCTGAGAAGAGTCATATTTGCCATAAGTGACGCCAAAATATTTCACTCTCGTCTTTTTAAGAACGTCAACAGTAAAGTTGACTCCTTCTGAACCAAAGTCGTTCAAGTGATTATTGGCTAGTGTCATAACATCAAATCCTGCAAAACTGAGAAGAAGCAAAGAATCATGTGTTTGAGTTACACTTATATGTTTTTCCATATTCTGACTGTTCCATGTAAACTAAACTCAGTGGCCCGGTTTTGTTTTGCTTGCCCTGTCGGCTGTTCTGCCTTCTGTTATTTCTTCTTTCTTTTTACCTCCCCTAGATCCGCCACTGCTTCTAGTGATATGGAAATCACTGAAGTAGATTGTTTTGGGAATAAAACTAAGTCTTGTTTCAAGGGAATAGCGAGGAAACACAGGGCTAAGCCGAAACAAGTTATGAATCAAATCAAATCAAATCAAAAACTTTATTTATCGAGGGTGACACGTAATAGTTTATCAACTAATAAATTTGTGGCTCTCTTAAATGTACTAAAAGTTAAAAATCTACTTTAAACAATAATCAAAGAATATTTCTAAATATTCCTACATTTTCTAAATATCTTAATATTTCCTACATATCTCGGAAAATTCTAAATATCCCAAAATGTATCCGGATATTGCTGGAAAGGGTTATTCAAGACTCTTGATACGATTATTATACCTCAATGCTGGGGCAGCCTCTGGACTCGCATCTAGTAAAACTAACTTTTTTCCTTTGTATATGTGGCCATAGACATCTTGGCTAACAAAAGGAGATTCCAAATTACCAACAGAAATATCAGCTTGTCTGATGTGTGGTGCAACCTCATTGAACGAGTCATTATATGTGTGATACTTGTGTTCCACGTAATATTTCACCGGGCCAGAGAAGGAAATATCTCCCACAAAAAGTAAAGTGACTTGATCTGCGAAGTAACATGAGAGAAATATCTTTAGAGCCTTACGTTAAGCTGTTGATGAGGCGTTGAACTGAAACAAGTTTAATCCTACAATTGCCTGAATATCGACGAAAAATTTCCAACAAATAGAAGGGTATGTCAGGAGGAGGATAATTGTTATTAATCAACATTAAAGCTCAAGTATGTTTTTTCTAAACTTCATTGTATGAAGTCTTGTTTTGTAACTAGCTATGACCTGCTTTACTCCTGTGTTAAATTTCGATCCCTGACTGTTTTCCTAGCCGATTAATTTTAATTAACACACGTTAGTTATTTTGCTGTTGTAAACAATTTTAAATTAATTACCAGAGGTGAATATAAGTATTGAATTAGGCGTTCTGATTGCTCGAGAAACTCAGCAAAACTTCGAGGGGAGGTTTTTAAGGTTACAATATACCTTCAGGGGTGTCTCGCGTGCAAGCGATGTAGCGCGTACAGTTTAAGCGGTAGATACCTAAACCCCTATATCAAATTAAAGCTTATAGAGCTGGCTATCAAACTGTACCAAGAATTTTGAAATGAAATGAATTGTCGAATTTTTCACGACCACTAAATGCGAGCGCCCGAATCACCTTTCGAAAGCTACAAGTCAAAGCGATTTTTGTTTTTCGCCAATTTCATTTTTTCCTCGGTTTCAGGGCCCAAAGTGCTTAATAAACGTGTCTGCGTTTTGCCATATTCAATTGCAGTTAAAAGTTACAGAACATTTTCGAAATAAGACGAAAAAAATGTAGAGGGATCGTACAAAAATCGCTCTCGAAGAAAAAAATATTTCGAAATTAACACTTCGCAGACACGCTTTTGTAGTTTATGTGTTATACTAGCTACTGTCCAAATTTGAGAGCAATTGAGCAAATTCCCTTTGAGTTATAACTCTTAAAAGTGCCTGCTTAAAGCAAAAAAAATTATTCGAGAAAACAGCACTAAGAAAAATCTTCTGCTTTGCAAACAAACTTCGCCCACAAACGCCTTCAAGTGGGTTCTCAGATAACTGAGCCAATCAGTGCAGGGAAAGTTTACTACCGTTAACGTCCTGGTGAATAGAATCTCCAAAAACCCTTGTGTTTCGCAATGCGCTCAAGGCGCCGAAGGTGGAGAGATAATTTTTCTGTAGCTCGGTTTTTCTTGAAGCTGGTCACTCTGGCAAAATGGGGAAGACGAAAAAGGATACGAACGTTAGAGTGGCTAGGCGAAGAAAACAGATAAAAGAAAGTGCGGCGGAGCAACTGCGCGTGGTCCAGCTATGCATGGATAATATTTCAATGGGTCTCAATGAGTCCAACGATTCGTCGATATCGGATTCATCGGAGTCTCTGTCAACATCCCTGTTATTACTGTCAAGTTCCCAAATTTATACATAACCTTTCTTTTCTCTTACCTCGATTTTTTTGCCCGCCTTATACGATAGCTATAGCTTCATTCGCGTGGTGAACTTTCATCTTCACTCATTGATATATTTTCACTCGTTGTTCGCTGTTTTCGCTTTTACGAACTGGTCCATGTTTCTAACGTGGTCTACCTTTACTTATAACTTAATAAAATTACACCTAATACCAAAAATGCTTGGTAGTCAGAACAACAATGCTGATCAACATGAGTAGTCAATTCGTGACATCCGTACAGGTAATTCCCGCGAAAATCGTCTTGGTTGATTTCCTACGCGCCATAGGGCTGTCAATCAAGATGTAAACTTTTACTTCCGGCGAAAACGTAAAACCAACATTTCTCCGTCAATATTTAGTCTTTTTCAAAATTCTTTTTCAGGAATTAGAGATTATTCTTCGACCACTACTTTGACCCAAAAATCCAAATTTGAAGAAAATTGCCGACCTGAAGGTGTACTGTAACCTTAAGCCAAGTCACCTTTTGCTATGCTTGCAAGTAAAATTGGCGGCTGGATATTTCAAATGCAAAACAAAAATGGCCTTTATTTGATCCAAACTGGGATTCTTGAAAATATTGATCGACAGTTATAAGTGTCGATTGACAGTTTTAAGTGTCGACCGACACTTACACCTGTCGATCGACAGTCACAACTGTCGATCGACAGTTATACCTAAGGATCGAAAGTTATCCTTTTCGATAGTTATTAAGTGTCGATCGACAGTTGTTAAGTTGATCGACAGTTATTAAGAGCAAATTTCGACAAAAATCAAACAAAATCAAATTTCTGCGCCAAGGCTAGAAAATTCAAACTCACTCGTCTTTTGCATATAGCTAGCCCCTAGCAAGAGTGCAAACAGGCTGTAGTTTTTTCCTTGAAATAGCTTTGTCTTTCCGAGAAAAACGACATTTTCGATTTAACCTTCAGACCCAATTTCATGCAATTTATAGAGTCCCAGCTGGGCTGAAAATAGGCTGAAAATCGACCATTTTCATTCGATTCGCATTTCGCAACCATTGAGCGCAGAAAAGCTGTGATACAAACAGCTTATTGGAGAACTATTCCTTGTCTAAAAAAGGACAATTTCAAGCATATTGGATTAATCTAATTATTTGACGGTAAACAAAACCAGAGTGTTGTCCAAAATTGAGTTAGTCAGTCGGTGAAAAGAATTGTCATTTTGACCATGTGCCATGTCTCCGAATTCCACAAGATTTTAGATTGTAACTATACTGCAATGAGGAATAATCAGAGGAAATCCTCTTGGAGCACAAATTACGAAAGAAGTCACTTATGGAATCACACAAAGCCTAGTCCTTGGGGTTTAAATACGAAATGTGATCAATATTTCTTCGATAATTTGAAATACTTTTTTTGAGGAGTTATCGGCTTCAAAATTTGTGCTAAAACACTGTGCATGAGCAGTATGGTTGTTTTGCTCTTGGGCAGTTAATCATTTTACTCGCCGTTTTTCTGTTTCTATATTTCGTGGCCGGATTTGCCAAATGCATAATTAAAGCTCAAAGGAAAAAAAAAATTGGTACATCTCAGCTACAGTCTCTTTCGCAATTTCTGTTTACTGGACGTTGATTTGTTAAAATAACACTACTTTTTGCTGTTAATTCTGTAGCAGTATTTGTTTACAGTTCTACAAATCTTTGTTCAGTGCGGTAAAAATGAGTCTCAACTTAATACTTTCAAGAATCCCAGTTTGGATAAAATGAAGGTAAATTTTATAAATCAGAATGAACGGTGCTTACCTTTCTTCGCAGAAACGGCCATCAAAGTCAATGACATTACAAAGTAAGCGATTAAATTCATAACGAAATTTTTTCTCCCTGGTAAGAGGCTTTGCTATTCAGTAAAAGTCGTTAATCAACCCATATTCCGTCACTTTCTACCCAGCAGAGAAATTTTAATTAATTATTGATTAGTTTACCCCTTATTTAACTTCCTTTCTAACCCTTTTTCGCATCTTTACAACCGGTAACAAATATGGAGGGGCGGGTGGGAGGTATTTTTAAACATAGCCTACTCGAGTCATGTATTGTTTCAACTGTAGCAAATTTTTCAACACTAAATGTTAAACCAAAACTGAACCAACATTTCGTTTATTTATTTGCAAAAGTAATCTAGCGATAACCTCAGCAACATTAATTAAATTTAAGTACCTGTTAAGATCCGTTAAAAATACACAGGGACGGTACTTCAGGGTTGGTGAGCTTGTCCGCTGTCTCATTTACGAAATGAAAATTGTAAAGCCCTGGTCAAACGGACTCGTAAGTAGTCGCAAGTAGCCACAAGTTGAACTTGCGTAGTATGGTTGGCGAAATGGTGCAAAATTCACAAAGTTTATATTCATTCACATTTAATGTTGTTATTATTATTCACGAATATATTTATTCACATTCAAGGACTAAATTTATGTTCAAGAAATATATTAATTCACATTTAACGACGTATTTCGTATTCAGGAATGTATTTACTCACATTAACGGGATGTATTCATTCACATTCAACGGTTTATATTCATTCACATTCACGATCGAAATATTGGTTCAACACGGTGCAATATTCATTCAACATTTTCTGCGCACCGCCTTCGCGCATCATTGGGTCCCAGCTCACGCTCAATAATTTCTGAACGCAATATGGTAGTACTGCTCTCTCAATGGCCTCCTTTCTTTTCTGTGCATGGTGTTTAACTTCTTCTATGTCAATCTTAACTCTTTCCTCCTCAGTTAAGAGTTAATTTAAGGACGGTGCCTACTAAATACAAAGGTTTTTGCACCGGGTTAAGACCAGGCGGAAAAAGTAGATCTTTGCAAGGGCTAGTGGAATCCACAAAGAAAAATTGGGGTAGCCACGCATTTTTTCGAGATAATTAGCCTTGAATCTCAACAAAAATGCTGACATCAGCGTTTTTCTGAAAAAAAGAAGGAAAGGATATTTCTTCACAGATTTCCTTAGAATTCGCCTTTACATACAGAAAAGCAAACACATCTATAAAGATCTTAAAAATGCATAGTAAATGGTAACCCAAAAACCATTTCTGGTAAGTTTTTTTATGACAAAATCGTTGCAACAGCGCTTTTAGCATGTCTGACAGTCTTCCTCTGGTTCAGCTAAAATACAGTCTAAATACCTTTTGCTCACCACCAGAAACTAGTCACATATTGAATAGGCTTGCCAATTCTATTTCATTACATAAAATGTAGGGGTAACCACGCGTTTTTTAAAGTTATTGATTTTTTTTAAAACTTTTATGGTGCCCGCTACATTTTTTCCTGTCACCTCCCCAGTAAGTAAAAAAATTGCGTATCTCGCACTTGTTTTGCGCGCGCACTACACCATCTGCAGGTACATGTTCACAGTTGGATTTCAGTATAATTTTCGACAGATGACAGCTAGTTTTTCAGCTGGAAGACGTTAACAGTAAGTGGTTAGCGATATGCTGCTATTCTGGTGTTCCTGGCATTAAACATGATTTGGTCACAATAGGAAAACTTTGCTTCCATTTTAGTCATGTACTTGGTGGCGTAGTTGATTGCGTCAATGTCAACCCTAGCGCGCGCACATGCTTGAACTATGTCTTGCGTGATGCGCAGAACGTCTGCGCACTAACAAAAGTAGGCACCGTCCTTAATTGCCATCCAAATCTTAGTAACCAAGAGTGATGGTCATACTGAAGGACTGTATCAACCCTACGTCCTGACGCTCAATGTATTTTTACTTTTACATATTTTGCCATTAAATTAATTAGAGATTTCTTACATGAATCGGAGTATTCACAAAATTTTGAAGTAGGTGACTTTAATGTTGGCAAAGATAACTGATTTTTTTTTCATCTTTTTCTAAAGAAACAGCTCAGTTGCAAAGCAAGATCATGAAGTAAACTGTGGCTTTACACATTTAAGATTTGTTTTTTTTTCCTTACCTACTCCTTCTCTTCTCTGAGTTTCCGAGCTTGTAGCTTCTTCAGTCTTTGTCCCTTCAATAATATGTTGAAATGAGAATAGGATCTTACTTAAGTTGTTAACTAGTTAAGAGTCAAGTAGAAATTTCAATTTTTCATCGTGCTTGTTACTGGGGAAACAGATTACACATACATGTAAGCTTGCATGTATTAAAAGTATGATCACAAAAATCTTTATTGCCTTTCAAGAGTTTTAACAGATCTTTATTTGATCTATCACTTTTTAAATTCAGTTTCCTAACATAAGCGTTTACGAAAACAAACGCGCACACTAAATACGGAAATATCATACCTCGATCGTATTTTCCCAATGTTTTACCGACTCCTTCGACAGAGCATGGAGTTCTTCCCTTTCCTGTCTCTTCGCTTGCAATCGCATTTGCTCTTCGTTATAATGTGAAAGACTATTTTGTATTCGCCTCCATGCTTCTGGCTGGAGAACTGTTACCTAAAAACAGATCATTGTACAAGAGTTAGGACAGATTCCTTTGTTGAGCGACAGAAACAACTGAACGACAGATTTCAAGAAACTTGTGTCTCGTCGACAGTAAAACTCTATCTCACCTCTCGCGGATCAACTCCTTCAGGAATGACACTTATATTTGTTCCACCCATTTCTAAACGACGAAAAGGTAGAAAAATAATTTAATTTCACATATCATTCAAAAATAAGCGTTTATGAGACGAGATTACCTCTTCTTTGGCCTTCTCGCCGACCATGCATGATTCTTGACGCCATCTTGGTTGAAGTTGCTTCTTGCAGTGGTCAGAAGTTTGCCTTCGTTTCCAAGGCGACTTCCTAGACAACATTTCATAAACAGTGGGAGACTGGGTCGAAAGGGGAAGCCTGGGAACGAAAAGTCCGTTTATTCCGTTCAGCAACGAACGCGGGATCACATAACGCCTAGAAATCGGGTCTAAGGGACGAAAAATTACAGCGAAAAAAATATATCGATATGATCCCGACTTATTTTCGGTATGAGCGACCGGTCACGTTATAATCCACCGGGAATTTATTTAGTGGGTGATTCCATCGAAGAAGAACGAGTATTTACAGTTTTCTAAAACTTTAATGGCCCAGGTCACTTGGTAATTCTGTTATGAACATTACAAGAATACAATAAAAATAAATAAATGAATAAGAATTTAAAACAGGGAGTCATTTTCCGCTCTTTGGAGCATTATGGATAGCGCTAGCTATATATTAGATTCATGAAGTTTTCATTGAGAACTTTTAATTGAAAAAAGTAACTACGGTATAATTTCTCACAAAGGCATCCATCAAATAGAATTTAATCTTACATTTTAAACTGTTTCAATTTCTCAATTGAAAAGGAATTGACGAAACAATTATGAAACAACTTGAAGAATTCGCTGCACGGGTGCATACCCAGCATTTTCATTTTATTATATGGCTTTCGGGGAAATTTTTCCCGCGGGATACGGCGGGTAGTCCCGAACGAGCAAGATAGCTCCATCTTGCCCGATCGGGTAGCCAATCACAGCGCAGGATTTGATTCATCTTGCCCGCTCACGAAGCTAACCATATAATAAGTGCTCTTAACAGCATTTCAGATTAAATATCTCATTTTTGACCCGTATGTGATTTAAATTCATACTTAAAAAAAGTAGGGGTAACCGCGCTGTTTTAGGTAAAACATTGACAATCATGTTGTGTGCGCCGGTGCAAGCGGCTGTGCGAAGGTGGCTTACTACAGTTTTTCGGAGACTCAGTAGCGCGCGCTATGATTGCCTGCCAGATGTCAGTATTTATTAAATCCATTTTGAAATCACTGGCTATCCTTGCAATCTGATTGGCTCTCAATAGTGCGATTTATTCACGAATCGCACTATTTTTTGCTCTAAATCGCATCTTTTTCTCAGCCATTGAGAATGGGACAGTAAAACAAAACAACAAATCAGATTTCAATATTAGTTTAAAGTAAACAATAAAATTTCAGGAAAATGAAAGGCAAAAAGCCATTGTGTGGAGAATTTAGCAACTAGTATTGCCAAAACTCTGTTGTTATTGTGGTTTTTTTTTCCAAAAAACTTGACGAATGTAATTAATTACAGTTTCTAAATGACGATTATCAGCTCCTTCAGGCTGAACACCAACTTTAATGGAAGTTTCCAACTTTCAGTGTCCATTTTGACGAATATTTTGGCGATTTTTCTTCAACATCTGCTCAAAATCCGTATGATACCGAGTCCAGTAAAACATAAACAAACGAAAACCACACAACAACAAATTCAGGGCCATCTCAAGAAGGTAGATGTTTCCAGGTTTCTGGTAGTTTCAAACGAAGCAACAAAAGAGCTCAACTCTGTCGCTGTGAATAAACATAGTCAAAATACGCCTCGCTCCACAAAACAGTGAATGAATGAACGTCTTACGAAGCTGGTGTTAGTCCCGCCATCTTGGAAATATCTTGAAACAAATGGCGCCGCAAGAACTTGACAAGGTCCTGAGTATTGAGTCTTTCGCCGAGGTCACAAAAAGAAACGGAGATGATAACGAGCTGGACTCCCTTAAAATCATGCCATTAAACGGTATGAAAGAAAAAAAAACGTACCATCCACTGGGCATCGTGCACTCGAGGGAGAACTCAAAAGAAATCCATCGCAGAATTACGCAGGATGCACCATCAAATTCCTTCTCCAAAGACAATGAAAAGTCTCAACCTCAACCACAGAAGAAAGAAAGACCTTCCATCATTGATTCAACCGACGAGAATTGAACTTTTATACCTGAAGCAGACTATTTTCGTTCTGACTTCAAAACCGCTTGTTTCTTTGTCATGCTCGGATGAGTTTTCGTCACATGACATCGTTTTGCATACTAAATGAGACGTAAAAGCGTTTCCGGTTCCGCTTTTTTTTTTTAACAAACCGGCTACTGGAACAATACACCAAAAGTCTAAAAATTACGGCGATAAAATTGTGCGATTTCAAAATGGATCTAATAAAGTGGCAATTGAACATCATGTGCAATTTTGATCTGAAATCATACTTGTGATTTCAGACCAAATTGCACTCCACTCAGTTCAATTACCATTATTAATCGCGCGTGCAAAAATGATGTAAGTAACTCTAAGAAGAAACGAAAACCACTTAAGCCCTGGAAAGGCATAAATCACTTCGGTATACGTAGCAATAGTGTCTAATTTCGTTCAGACATGTGTTTAAGCCTAGGGCCTTAAAAATATGACAAAAAAGCTCGATAAACAACCGGTAAAAGTGCTCTAATTTACTCTTGCTTTCTCGCACGCGATACATGGCGTCACATGAGTGCGCGCTTAAATAAAGGGCATGCGCAATTCAATTCTCGTCCAAGGCTGTAAAAGTCAGTCTTTGATCAAGTATTGTATATAGACTTAAGCAAACAGTAAATAGAGAAAGGAAAAACATATTGGAACATTTCAGAGGTTACAACAATTACTGTTGTTGTACAGAAAAGATGTGAGGTCTTTTTCCCTAATGTTCTTTTTGAAAGATAAATTCGATATTCAGAGAGCCTTTCAATTTGTTATCTAGTTTCGACCATATGCGCGGTCCTTGATATCTTAGAGAATGTTTTCTATAGTTTATAGTATTAAAGATTGGGATATCAAAATCACCATTTCTAAGTGAATAACTAGTGTTTTTCTGCTTAAATAGTTCGTCAACAATACACGGCGCGAGGCCATATTTTACTTTGTACATTAACGGCCCATTAACCGATCTTTTCGAGTCGTTGCTAAGGAAAATTTAGTCTCATATAACCTCATCATTTTTAGTTAGTTCAGAGGCATTTCATGTGTTTCAACTTTTTCATGATCAGTAACACTAGTGATGACGTCATCAGGCCACGCCCATGCTCATGTGACTAATACAGAAAAAATGCAAAGGCTCCCAGGTAAATTACTTAATCGGGATTTTTTTCATTGATTTCATATTTTAATTGAAATCCTCATTACGCTATGCATCGATTTTGTTTCATTTCTAAAAGGTCAGATTTTGAGAGCATTTCAAAATATTGAAAAATTCGTAATTTTCTGGAAAAAGCATGATTTCGAAAAAGGAATGCATAGCTATGTTTCCAACGTTGGCTTTAATCGAAATTCGTCGAGAAAGGCTGGATTTAATGAAAAACCGCGTTTCCTTTAGCATTTAAAGAAAGCGGCAGTGCGCCCGATACCTATTGGAAGTTACCCTATCAGCGCGTGCGCAATTTACACTACCAGCGCACTTCGGTAGGATCAAACAAAGCCACACGGAGTTAGTTTTTCTCTTTCTATTGCTCTTGTTTTTCTGTCTTTCTCATATTTTGTCTTTGCCTGTACTTTTTTCACTTTGCATTTTGCGAAACACAAAGAAAAACATCTAAAATGTATACGAATTTGCAAGTTTTTGAGTTTTTATTTTCCGTGCTCAGGCTGACGTATGTGACCGGAAGTAAAATTTCACCTCCTTAGCAACGCGCGCGAGCGCGCGCATGAATCGATTAATGGCCCTTTTAAGGTGGCCGAACACAGTTTTCGCCCGCGCTTTTGCTGATGCAACTCAGCGCACGCACAAGGATTGCAAAAAATAAACACGCCGTCAATACAGCGATCATTTTATTTACTCAAAATAAATAAATAAATAAAATAAATATACATTTATATAGCGCCATTTTCCACTAATTGTCCATGGCGGTTTACAATACTTTAAAATTAAAATCCTAATTCTTTAAAAACCTAAAATCCTAAATCCTAAAAGTTAAAATCTTAAGAATTAAATACGCTATATAATACAATTAGGCTACAAATAAAAAGTAAAAACTACAAATCAAATGCACGCTTAAAAAGATAAGTCTTAAGATTAGCCTTAAAAACTGCCTCTGATGATGAAAGTCTGATCTGGAGGGGTAGTTTATTCCAGAGCCTTGGTGCCGCCACGGAAAAAGCCCTTTCACCATACGTTTTAAGATTTGCTCTAGGCTCATCAAAACCCGCACTATTTGTGCTATTTTATATTCTATATCAGCGTGCTTTATAGGGAAATTGTCTAAGGGATTAGTAAAGATATTTTCACATTCATAATTTGCTATTATGACTCCTTGTTCCTTGTGCTATTTTACTCTATAATTGAACGCAGTGTATTAATGGCTTTAGTCTTTTATCACAAAGGTATGTCAGAAAAGGTAACGATGCAAAGAACCCAGCAATTCGCAGCTTTTTATTTGTTACCGAAAGAACCCAGTTAAATGCAGCGCATGCGTAGTAAGTCAAAAAATTGCGACTGAATGAAAAATTCCACTCTCGGAAATACGCCTATTTCTCGAGAACCACTGATTAGAATTTCACGAAATTTGGCAGGAAAATACTTTAGGAAATAACTAACTGGAGTATTGATATGGTTGGCGATTTTGTCGGTGATTTAATAGTTGTATGAGCCTGGCATCTGAGTCCTGGTGAATGCCAGTCTGGGTCAGTAAATTGTCAAAATGTTCTTAAAAATATTTTACGCGGAGTAACGATTATAATCAAATTATGAATGTGAAAATATCTTTACTAATCCCTTAGACAATTTCCCTATAAAGCACGCTGAAATAGAATGTATCGAGGACTACATTCGAAGGCATTATAACTAAACAGGTGCCTGATTGAAATGGATTTCAGAAGCTCCCATAAATTGTTTTCAACACGTATCAAAGTTCTGGCATTGTTTATCCTCATCCCCACAAACAGTAACCCATCCCGGGTCTTTTTTTGGTACAGGATGAATTCGTTTGGTTTTCGGATCAAATGCAATCTTCAGGGGCAGATATTTTGCCCCCACAACACCATCTCTGAAAGAAACGAAGGATTCTAGAAATTAGACATTATTGGGACCGTACTTTCTTTCAGGCAGATAAGCGGCTCATCCCTGAATACCAGGGTCGTAGTTAGGATTTTTCAAAGGGGGAGGGGGGGTCATACTGTGTCAAAGTGAGGTTGTTCACGTTTTCGCCACTCGTTGTAGGTTGTTTGCTTTAAAAAAGCTTGCAAAAGAGGGGAGGTCACGGGCACCCCAGGTCTCCCTGGTTACTCCCTTGGGTACCGTCCGTTTTGACGACGCTTTGTTGATGCGTGACCAAGCTCTGACCTGCCTGGCAACCTTTGTTCAGGTACCAGATAAACCAATAAACTTTTTTTTTTAGTAATATCCTTTTTTATAAAAATATCGAGGTTAAAATTGGCGATATTTTCTGAGAATTGTTAAGATTTTGTTGAGGACACTTTTTTGCGGGTTGATGGGAAATAAAATACATTAAAATCACATGTTTCTAAGTTAATTTTATTTTGCCTTAAAAATCGTAATATTTTTTTCTAGCATAACATAACTGGCTAACAAAATAGCGAGAAAAAGTGCGCTAAAAAGCACGTGCACAATGTACCACAAAACAGACACCACACAGTTATATCGATCGGATAGTTCAATTCCTTGTCACGTCCGATTTATTTAACTCAAACACATGCACTGTTATTTAAGAACGCAGACAATAATATTTTTAGTCTAAAGTGGGCAGAAAAATAAGAATATCCAGTCTGGACATGAAAATTATACATTTTTCCTTTTTTAATTTAAAAAAAAAAAAGAGTGCAAAGGATGATTATGGCAAGACAATTTTCATGCTAAATTATTTTCCACGTTGGATGATGGAGCGGTCTTCATAGAGTTTTGTAAAACCAAAACCAAACCAACTACTTATCAAAAAGACTACTCAGCCAAACCGAAGTAGAACCAAAGCCAAAACCAAAACCAAAGTAATTGCCCGATTATTTTCGACACTCAATTGAAAACAGCTTGAATTGGGAAGCAAGACTGTTGTTTGCTTTAGCCTAGCTTGAAGTATCTCTAAGCATGTTTACCTCTTAATTAATACGTACCTAGATATAGTTACTTTCAACATCTGGGTTGCTCTCACACTCTCACAGTTTCTGAGGACGCAGTGTTCGAACGACTCTATCAAGAATTTATTGGGTCTTTTGCCTAGTCTTCCATAAACGCTCTGCGAAACAAAAGAAATTAAAGCGGAATAAACAACGAGAAACTGTTAGAAAACTGGAGAAAGGAGAGAGCAAACGAAACAGTAAAGTTAACGAAATAATTGTGCAAAAGATTATAGTATTTCAAAAAGAAGTATTTGAAATCACTACTCCTCCTCCTCCAAATAAAATACTCATAAAGATACTCAAGAATAACAAAAAATTGCGAAATGTGCACATTATGACACGACAACTACAACTGGTAAGCTGTAAGTTCGCTGTTTAATGGACTAGTAGAAAGTAGCCCAAAGAAGATACGCAGGCTGACTGGTTTAAAAATCATGTTTCTATTAGACAATCAGCGGTCGTTAGTTCGTTAACAAGCGCACACTGCTAGGCTACTCGCACTCTGCAACAGAATAGATAGTGATTAGCGCAGCCAATCAGAGAACGGCATTCGTGATAGAACGCTACTAGATTTAACTCGATTTAACTCGATAGAAATAGAGAACTCGTGGAAGTTTCGGAGAACCCGTAAAAGCTCTGGAAACACTCGCCTACCGGCTCGCACGGTTCCCACAGCATTTCTTGTTCTTCGAAACTTCCACTCGTGTGTTTATAACTCGTTAGAGACACGGGGAACATCTTCTCTATTTCTCAATTATCATTAGCCATCAAAAACCTTACCGGATCGCTTCCACTCATCGTCTCCTTTGGGTGAAACAAGAAATTCCCGAGGCTGTATGCTATCAGTTTGTTGTCCTTGATATAATGAGGTTGCAGCACGTGCGGATGTGCTCCAATGATGATTTGCACACCAAGAGACGTTAGGTGTTTGTTTATATGAAGTTGGTACGGAAGTGGTCTTAGATAGAGTTCTTCACCATAGTGGATGAAGACAACTATGATGTCCACGTTAGCCTTCGAGAGTTAAATCAAAAATTCACTGTTAGTGCTTTCCTATGGTTGGTAATGTCAGTGAATTACTAATTGCTGGAGGTGGCAGATCAGTTGTCTGGCAATCTCTTTCAGCAATACAAGCCCTTTGCACAACTCTGCCGTTACATATAAAGGGATATGCCTGTTAAGGTTCAGCAGTTAAAGGGCTAGGTCAGCCAATTTTAGGCCATTTCAGCCCTTACCAACTGATTATATTTAGGTTTACTGGATCAGTATAGCAAAGGATGACTTTTTACTTTTTATTATTGCTTAAAACACAGTTACAAGAGGGATACGAACAATAACATAGTTAATTACACTAACGTTAACGCTTACACTACTCACTAACGCTAATTACGAATTTACATTACATTCACAGTCAGCTAGATCTAATTAACGGTACGGTTGATAATATTTAGCTCTTATTAACCGAGCAGGAGGTCTGTATGGGAGAATCTTGACCGAGGTCTGTACACACGACCGAGGTCAAGATTCTCCCACACAGACCGACTGAGCTCGGTTAATAAGATGTTTATTACACGGCAAACAAGAAAAAAATAATTCGTTTAATGTAACTGGTTTGTACTAGCTGACAATTTGCTTGCGAACGGCGATGAGCTGAATTTCAATCTGCCAAAGTTTGCTTGTCCTCTTTACAGTTTTTTTTTTTTTAATTAGGCTTTTTGTCGTTTCCACTAATATTTGTAGAAGAAAATAGTCAATATTTTTGTATTTTAGGTTGACATTTTTTCACCCAAAACGTAACCGTAAAATCTAGACCGCGGTCAATATCGATTTAAGCCAATCAAATTCGAGAATTCGGTAGTTCTCAGTCCTTGTGAGACACAGCCATATAATAAAAACCTATACTAATTTGTACGGATACATTTATAAATCAGTATATGCATATAAAATTATATACCTGCTACTAGGCTATTGAGAAACTTGAAATATTTACGACAACATGTTTTGCCATTTTTTTTAATGAATAGATTTTTTATTGTTCTTGTTTGCAATTAAAAGTGCTAGTTTTTTAGTTTCTTTTGTTTTGGCCTTCAGTAAGGATAAAGACTGCTTGATATTTTTACAACGGCATAAATAAATGGTATATTTCCCAAGAACGATTATATGATTTAACAAACAATTCCCTGGGTTGTCATCGGAGATACCAAAAAGGATCGTTATTTCATCAAGCTTATGAATTTTCATATTGTAAGTATTTAACCAACAAATAACAGAAACTCAAAAGTTTTTAGTATAGGCACAAGTGATTAGAAGTTAAAATATTTCAACAACCTTCTTTAGATTCTTGACGTCTCTAGTGGCAATATCATCTCGATAAACAGCAGGACCAGAATTGAACAACATTCTCATTTCTGTGCAGTTTTTGTTTATGGATACGATGATGTCACAGTAACCAAGAAATCCTATCTTGATGCCGTTTCTTTCCAGGATCAGAGGTTCCTATAACAAGAGGGCAAACAATTGATGTAAGATAAATTTCTGTGCGTCTGTAGACGGGATGTTGGATTGTTGAAGTTGACTCTCCCATATGAGATGATAAAGGATCGGAAAGACCCTTGATGTCAGCTTCAGTGATTTTGCTCTGCTCCAAGACACGTTTGCTAACAAGACTTCGTAAGAGCAGGAGGAACACAGAAATTAAATCGGGCTCTTACCAAATGCATAACATGGTTCACTCGGAAAGAATGATATTAGCTAACAGACTTGCACTTACTTAACAGAAGGACAAAACAGACGATTTGATTGAGGCCCCGAGCTACTGTATTTCTTTTCATTCCAAGCTTTCGCCGATCAACAGCATGGCCAAGGAATACAAAAAGGCCTCAAATGAAATCGTAAATCTAATCACCCAACATATTACCGAAGGACAACTTCAAACTTTTACTACAAGGAATGAGTCTTTAGTTCAGATCAAGATCCTATATCCAAGAGAGAGCGGCACAGAAGATAGCCGAGACAGAATAACTGTCATAAAAACGTAATTAACCTTCACATCATCGGCATCCGTCAATCTCGGGTGATCATGGATCTGCACCTTAGAGGGTGTTCTTCAGCTTGTGTTGGAATAACGCTGTCGATCAAGAACTAACGAGCCCCACCTGCCCGGAAATCTTCACAAGGTAATTATGTAAGAGGCTCAGTAAAACGTCAACCTTCAGCCATCAATGTCGCAACCTTAATTTCCATCGTTTAACGAAGATGTGACGTGGGTAAGATGTGTGCCCATCAAAATTACCTTTGTTAATGGAGCACCGTCACGGTTTGTTCATCTTGAAAAGTTTAGCCCAAATTTTCAAGTTTGTCGTTTGTAATCGATGTTAGTCTTCTCCATTCTTAACCATCCTTTCTCCTTTATGGTTGACCATTTCTTTTTTGTGTTTTTCTATCTTAGTGAACTAGTATTTTCAGGTTTCTTCAAATTTAAAGCTAATTCTGTACGTGGCCAAAATGACACAAAATACCGTGACTAAGCTCCTTTAGGAAATCGCCACCAGTGCCAACTTTGATATAAGTTTAAGACCAACAAGTGATAAAACATACACATCCAAGAATATATACCGAAAGAAATGATAAAACTGTACCTGAGATGAGTCATATTTGCCAAAACTTATGCCAAAATATTGAATCCCTATGTTTTTGAGAATATCCACGCTGAAGTTGGCGCCTTCGGAACCAAAGTCGTTGAAATGATTGTTGGCGACTGTGACTGCGTCAAATCCTGCAAAACTGAAAAGAAGCAGAGGTTTATTTCAGCCAAATGATAAAATCAATATTTTAAGTTGGCTTGAGGTAGTCTGTGTGTTGACCTGTGAATTAATAAATTGTGATAACAGCTTTTATTAAATCCATTTTGAAATCACTGGTTATCCTTGCAATCTGATTGGCTCTGAGTGGTGCGATTTATTCACGAATCGCACTATTTTTTGCTCTTAATCGCATCGTTTTCTCAGCCAATGAGAATGGGACAGTAAAACAAAACAACCAATCAGATTTCAAGATTAGTTTAAAGTAATTAATAAAATTTCAGGAAAATGAAAGGCAAAAGGCCATTGTGTGGAGAATTTTGCAACTACTATTGCCAAAAGTTTGTTGTTGTAGTTTTTTTCCCAAAAAAAATGACGAATTTAATTAATTACAGTTTCTGAATGACGATTATGAGCTCCTTCAGGCTGAAGACCTACTTTAAGGGAAGTTTCCAACTTTCAGTGTCCATTTTGACGAATATTTTGGTGATTTTTCTTCAACATCTGCTCAAGATCCGTATGATACCAAGTCCAGTAAAACATAAGCAAACGAAAACCACACAACAACAAATTCAGAGCCATCTCAAGAAGGTAGATGTTTCCAGGTTTCCGGTAGTTTCAAACGAAGCAACAAAAGAGCTCAACTCTGTCGCTGTGAATAAACATAGTCAAAATGCGTCACACTGCACAAAATAGTGAATGAACGAACGTCTTACGAAGCCCGTGCCAGTCCCGCCATCTTGGAAATATCTTAAAACAAATGGCGTTGCAAGAACTTGACAAGGTCCTGAGTATTGAGTCCTACGCCGAAGTCACAAAAAAAACGGAGATGATAACGAGCTGGACTCCCTTAAAATCATACCATTGAACGGTATTTAAAAGAAAAAAAACGTACTATCCACTGGGCATCGTGCACTCGAGGGAGTTTCACAACTCAAAAGAAATCGACCGCAGAATAACACAGGATATGCACCTTTAAATTCCTTCTCCAAAGACAATGAAAAGTCTCAGCCTCAACCACAGAAGAAAGGAAGGCCTTCCATAGTTGATTCAGGCGACGAGAATTGAACTTTTATCCCTGAAGTACACTATTTTCGTTCTGACTTCAGAACTGCTTGTTTCTTTGTCATGCTCGAATGAGTTTTCGTCACATGACATCGTTTTGCATACTAAATGAGACGTAAAGACGTTTCCGGTTCCGCTTTTTTGAAACCGGCTACTGGAACAATACACCAAAAATCTAAATTTAAGGCGATAAAATTGTGCGATTTCAAAATGGTTCTAATAAAGTAGCAATTGAACTTCGAGTCGTGCGATTTTGGTCTGAAATCATATTTGTGATTTCAAATCGAACTCGCGCTGCGCGCTCGTTCGATTTTGAAATCACGCGTATGATTTCAGACCAAATTGCACTCCACTCAGTTCAATTACCATTATTAACAGAGAATACGCAGTTACTTGGTTTCAACGGTAGAGTTTAATCCAATAGGGACTTTAAGACACGCTACGGCGAGGTGCTACTACGGCTACTTTGGCCGTGAGGGACTAGGCTGACAACAGTGTTTTACCCGCCAAACTCAAATGACTAAGATTTTGCTGTACGGCAACGGTATGTGCAGTCTCTGCGTGTCTTTGCAAAAATGATTACATTCAAGGAAACCAGATATCATTCTACTTTCATACGAAACAGGCTTGATTAATGACAATGATTTCCTTCTCTTGTATCCGTCTTATATCTCCCATAACTCAGATTTGCCTTTTAGTATAGAAATAAAAAACGCGCCCGAGTGCATTGTTGAGTTATATAAGCACGCGGGAATTTTTAAGAACACGAGAGAAGTGCATAGAGAAGCACGAGGCGCAGCCGAGTGCTTCTCGCACTTCTCGAGTGTTCTTAAAAATTCCCAAGTGCTTATATAACTCAACAATGCACGAAGGGCAAGTTTTTTTATTTCTTTTATAAAATGTAAACCACCACATTAACATAAAGACATATTAAACAAGAAAAGGATTGCGAATTTTAATTAATCAAAATAAGTATTCTCCTTACATGTACATGCTTTCTTTTTATTGGCTTAAATGCTGAATGAAAAGTAAAACCGTTCCTTTGTGGCAAGAAACAAACGTTTTCTCTCCGCTTCTGTCAGTTCTGCAAACCGTTTTTTCTTTGGAACAGGTGCCTCATTTTGAGACTCCTTAACGCTGCTACTTTTCTCGACGTTCAGGAATTCGAACCCGAGTTGAAACCGTGGAAATTCTTCAGCCATAATGACGGACGGACTAGCTGATTCTCAAATTTTGTCCAGGGCAAAATTTTCGTGACGTAGCTTGCGTGCATATGTTGAGTTATAATGCACGCGCGTGACGTAAGCAGAGTGCTTTATGGAGCTATAATGAACTCGAACTGACCAATCACAGCGCGCGCAATTACTCGAACATTTTATAAAACTTGATAGAACCGCCTGTAACTTCAACCACAAAACAATATACAAACTCTGATATAAAAAAGCTCGATTTCAACACG
>NC_138149.1:29112400-29132400 GCF_964199315.1 Orbicella franksi | reverse complement strand
AGAAACCACATGAATGATCTATTACAAAAAATCTGAATTTTGACATAAGAAAGTTTTAATAATACAGAACATGCAGTGAAAACGATTAAGGAAGAATTACGAAAATCGTCTATGTCAAAATTTTATTAGAACGGTGTTGACAGAAGGGATTTAATGTCAATTCATAGTGGGCAAATGATGAAAAAATCTAACGACTGGATTTTTTTTGAATAAACAAAAACCATTTTTAAGCCTTGTTTTTAACCAACCCCGTTGCTATGGCAACAGCACACACCTTAGCCAAAATGCGAGAATAAACCCTTCTGTGGTTAACCTTGACTCTTAGCTTGCAAAAAACGGGCGCCAAAGCAAAGTAACGGTGAATTAGGCATAGGCACTTGAAAACTGTGTTCGGCCACCTTAAGTCGCTTGTTCAGCACTGCTCCACATGATCCGGTCTATAGACATCTTAACGACGTTCGCGCGAAAATTTTCCAACATTGATTTTTTTCTGAGACTTTTACCACTGTAAGATGATGACTTAGTAATGTCAGAAACGCAAAAAAAAAATGGTGGGGTGGGGGGTCACCGACTTCGTTTTGGAGAGAACATGCCCGGAAGAACACTCTAAATCTGAAAAAATCGAGCTTTGTTAGCGAACAAGGCCACAGTGTCTGGTTTCAGCTGTAAGATAGCAGGATTCGATGTCCCGTGGACAGAAATCTTTTTTTAACTTCCCACGTTGATTTTTTGTTCATGTTTGGACAATGTGAAGGTAATCGTAAATAAAATCTGTCTCTGAAAAGTAAAGAAGGGGTCACCAAACGTCCAAGATCATTAAATCCAGGCAAAGTTATAGCAATGGCCATCTGCCCTATCATTGTTCATTTTATTACTTAGCGCGCGCTCTCACTCATGACGTGGCGTGTGAATTTGCGCGCGCAGTAAGGATGCGTAGAAACAATTAGCGCGAACGTCCACAGACGATTCTTCGCCATAACAAGATTACTGTCAAACCCTCTTCCGTCTAGCGCCCATCTCACATACGCGCAAGCGCCGTAAGCGCTGTCTGATCCATCGCTGAAGATTACAAGGCTGGGGCCCCCTATGGCATTTGGGGGCTTTAGACATCTCTCAAACTTGGTATTGCTCATGCCGAAAAGGTCCATGAAGAATTTGACCCAATCTCTCTTGTGCCCCTCTGGGAGAGGAACGTCCCAGTCGATCTTAACTTCGCTTGCCCAAAGCTGCCTCATCAGGACTTCTGCCCAAACAGTAAAAGGGTCTACCAATTCAAGCGGATCATAGACGCTATTGATCTGCGACAGGATCATAAGCTTGGTAAGATCCTGAGGAATTTTCTCTTGTAGCTGATGCAACTTTATATCCGACTCAGTGCGCAACTTCTTCTTCCTTTCTGAAAAGTTCAGTTTCACTTTAAAGCAAAACTTATCCTCGACAAGATTCCATGCAACTCTGAGGACTTTCTCCGTGGCTGCGCTTTTGTCGCTGGGAACTAGCATTCCTTCTTTACTGTCGTGCTCACCAGAAAAGATCCAGCCTTTGACTTTGAATTCTCCTTTTTCGATCAATTTCTCAATGTCTCTGGTTGTGCTTCGAACTTTCTTCTTATCACTGACGCTGTCAATGATATCGCCCATGTAGCCATCTTACGGTGATATTTTGATATTATCATGATATTTTGATATATCAAAAGATCAAACTAATTGTGAGATTCCGAGATTTTGCAATGTTTATTTTATCATGATATTTTGATATTATCAAATGCTTGTTGATATATCTTTTGTATGCCATCTCACGGTGATATTTTGATATTATCATGATATTTTGATATATCAAAATATATATATGAAAATATCAAACTAACTGTGAGATTCCGAGATTTTGCAATGTCTATTTTATAATGATATTTTGATATTATAAAATGCTTGTTCATATATCTTTTGTATGCCACCTCACGGTGATATTTTGATATTATCATGATAGTTTGATGTATCAAAATATCTATATGAAAATATCAAACTAACTGTGAGATTCCGAGATTTTGCAATATTTATTTTATCCTGATATTTGATATTATCAAATGCTTGTTGGTATATCTTCCGAATGCCATCTCACTGTGATATTTTGATATTATCATGATATTTTGATATGTCAAAATATCAAATTAACTGTGAGATTTTGAAAATTTGAGACGTTGAAATTATCATGGTACTATTTTTATATTATCAAATGATTGTTATCAAGTTCAAGAGTTGATAGCCCCGGTTGATGGCTCCTTTGGTATAACATGATTCATGATTCACTCAAAACGTTCGCTCGTAAATTGATCTCTCGTAAAGCTTGCAGCGACCCGTTCCGAAAACGCTTAACGTCCTTTAGTGTTGGTCTACCTTGAACGGTGTGTTCGTTTGTATGTGATTTCATCGCCCTAGAAATCATGGAATCCGTGCTAACTTTTCTCGACGACAACCTCTGTAAATTCCATGTGCTGTACGCATGCACAGGTGGCGCATGCGCTTTAGAAACCAGACGGCGATCTGTGACTGAACGTGGACAAAAAAAAAAAAAAACGGGATAAAAAGCCTGATTTCGAGTGATTCGCAACGACTGACAGAAATTGTTTTTGTAGTACAACTTCAAACTTTGCACGAAATTTCACACCGAAAAACAGTCTTGGAAAACTTCACTGGTGAACTAAATGATACTAACATAAAGTAGTTCAAAATAACTCTGTTCTTTCTTTGTCTAGTATCCGAGTTAACCGCTCGTTTTTTCAAGTACGAATGGTTTGTAGACGGTGCGTAAGCCAATTCATTGACAAAGTTGCGTAAACAAACCCACTTGTAAGCCAATTTAGCGCAAGAAAAAAAGATAAACATGTTATTGTCCGGCTTAGGTTCGGTCCGTATAGTGAAAAACTGTGACCGAGGGCTTGAAAATGCTGCCCGAGGCCGTAGGCCTCTCAGCCGGCCAATAACATATATATATTTTGATACATCAAAATATCAAATTGACTGTGAGATTTTGAGAATTTGAGACGTTGAAATTATCATGATACTATTTTGATATTATCAAATGATTGTTGATATATCTTTCGAATGCCATTTCACAGTGATATTTTGATATTATCATGATATTTTGATATATCAAAATATCAAACTAACTGTGAGATTTTGTTGATATTATCATGATATTTGATATAAAAACCATAATCATCACAAATGTATGCTGCCTCGTTCTTTAAGCGCTTGGTGTATGATCCCCGTTCTTTAAGCGTGCGGAGCATAACTCACGGTCTTTAACCGCGTGGCGCTAGAAATGCGATCACAAATGTGTGTAAAATCGTCGTTCTTGAAGAGTGTCGCGCTAGAAATATGATCACAATTTGGAGACATGAAAAATGTCTACTAGAAAATGGACATTATCTATTAACAACCGTACTATTCCTCGAACCGCTTCCACATTTCTCTGATGTCATCATCAACTCCTTTCACGACGGCCATCAGTTCTTTGCCGAGACAGGAACACAATATGTAAGGCGCAGTGCAGTTGGTCAAGCTTAGCATAACTTGAACTTCCATCAAAACTGGGCATTTTGATTTTTCCAAACATAAATTACTCAGCTTTGCCTCTAGACTACGAGTAGTCCCTCTTTCGCTTAGTCCGTCGTGCGTGACGCGAAAGAAATTCGCGAGAAAAAAATGGCCGCGCGAAATCCTGGGGGCTAGGAGCGCGCGAAAGGAGGGACTACTGCCTAAGCCCAAGAGTTTGCCCTTTCACGGCCGAGTGATTTTTCGGTGTAGGATTTCTCATCTTGACGTCCTCGTATTATCGCCTGTTATCAATAGCCCCAGGAGATCTGAATAAAATTGCTCTACTCTACTCTTCAAGTAGCCAGGCAAAAACATATGCCGTGTAAGGTATATCTTCGTTCTGTGTTCGTTCAGCGAAACTGCCAAAGAGGTTTTAAAAAGAAGACGGCGAAAGAGGCCTCTTGTAACGATTTTCGCTGCGTCTAAAAGTTATTGCGAAAATTTCAACAGAGTTTCAACCGAGAATTTACATGATACATTATACATTATACATAGGAGATCATCCAACTGCGGTGAAATGTTTGCCGATAACAGCGGAAAATTTCAGGTGAATGTCCGGTTTCAAGTGAGAGTCCGGTTCAATCTTTCAAATGGACGGCAGAAAAAGGCCGAGCTCAGTGAATTTATAGTCGCTGACTTAGACGATGTTGTTGAGCCGCGAAATCACTAACACACTCGCAGTCGGGCTGGAGGCAGAAAGCTTTCCCAAACAAAACACTGGATAAATTTAAATCTTTCCAAAGCCTGTTGGCAGATTCGCAAGAACATCACGGCTTGCGAAGCTCGATTCAAACGCTTCGATTTGCTCTGGTACCGCTTCGATTTGCTCCGGTTCCAAAACATTCCTGCAAGACGTCTTAGGTATCTCGAATGTTGACAAGACGTTGTCAACGCTCCTAACATAAGCCAATCATACTTTTGCGTTGTGAGAGCAACGCATAATTCAAACTCTTGGGCTTAGGCGGTAGTCCCTCCTTTCGCGCGCTCCTCGCCTCCAGGATTTCGCGCGGCCATTTTTTTCTCGCGGTTTTCTTTCGCGTCACGCACGACGGACTAAGCGAAAGAGGGACTACTCGTAGTCTACTTTGCCTCAGTCTATTTGCATTTGCATAGCGAATATACACTCTTCGTTCGCTACCACTTCGCTGTCTTCTAGAAATATCATGTACGTATCATGTTTGAATTCTACGTTCCTCCAAGCCTCGGTTAACTCATCGTAATTTCGTTTGACGATCTCTACTCCTTTATCGTCATCGAGTGATTTCCTGAGTTCGTTGAGTTTTCTCGTACAACGGCCTTTAATTTCGCGTCGCGTCTCTGACTCTTGGCGTCTTCAGCCATTCGTCACTGTCATCGGGTTTGTTTCGCTCGTCGTACAATTCACCGTTATCAAAGTATCAGGCGACGCTTTAGTCACAACCGTGATTTAATTCCATTCGTCAAACAAACATGAAACATGAAACATGAAACTAAACGAAAGAAACATAAGCAGTTCGATGCCCGATGGCTAACACTTATCCGGTGGCTCAAGTGAGTTACAGCAAAACGAAACTACAGCTCAAAATTACAAGTTATGCAATATATTATTCCCTTGTGCTAGATAATTTCTGGTTTTACAAGAAAACTGTACATAGTCTCTACAATTCCTTATTTCGGAGGGTAAACTGTTAAATGCCTTGGCTGCGTGGTTTCGGAAGGTACCTATTTCATATTTACTTCCTAATTTAAGCCTTAGAATGGTCAGTGATCTGAGATTGTATGTGCCTACAACATGTTGATTAAGTTTTACGGGACAGTCCTCACTGTACATAGATTTGTGGGCTAATCTAGCTATAGTCCATTCCAAGCGTTCCTTGATGGGAAGCCATTTGAGGCTCTTAAGGTCTTCAACTGTGGCGTACCTCGACAGCAAAAAGCCTGCACAAGTGGTCTGTACTTTCCGCAGAGAAAGAAAGACATGTTTTTTTCTCACCTTCATCCGCAGAAATCAAGTACGACAGGGAGATCGAAAAACAAATGATCAAATTCATAACGAAATGACCACTGGTGAATAAAGCAGTCTGGTTCCAGCGACTCTCGTTTTATCCAACTTCTTGCAAAAGAGAAAAAAAAAACAAGCTTGGCATATGCCGTGGACAGGATGAAACATCGATAAACAATTCCACGTAGTGAAAACGAGCGATATTAGAAACAAGCTGCAAAATATGCGCGTTTTTGGCAGGTAGCATTTAAATACCAAAAAAATCACCGGTGACATTGTCATTATTCGAAATGTATAACCTGGTCTCTTGATTCCCCCTTCCTCTTTCAGTATTGGATTCACAACTGAAAGAAAAGCGAGTTTCGAAAGGTGGGTTCTGAAATAAATAAAAATTTACCTGGGTGGATTGTAATTCAAAATCCAGGGAATAAAGAGGCAATTGCCGCAGGCGAACAAGCAGAACAACACACATGCCACAAGACCCAGAAACCTATGCGGTAAACCAGGAAGACGACAAGCACATCTGAAATGACTCGTGGGAGCAGGAATGGTTAAATGGTGAGAGCGGTCATCTCCCTCCTTGTGATCTTGCATGGAATCCTGAGGCTGGCTTCATATGTGGATCGAGCTTATTGGGCTAAGGTTTTCCTCCGAGGGTTTTTCTCCGGCTTCGTATGAAGAAATGGCCTATTGTTCCGGATCAGCCTCCTCTATACAAAAGGCTTTTGTTGTAAGTCACTCTGAGGGAATTAAATCGAAGCTGGTCGACATTACGCTTACGATTATCGGAGAATTGTCGGCGAAACAAACAAGCGACATTAGGGGAGAGGAGGGCGGAAAGTCGCGTGTCTCCAAGCGCCAAGCCGAGCGAAAAGAGCTGGTTGTTATCAAAGTCGCTTCGATCTAACGGTAGGGCAATCAACTCCATTGATCAAAACTTTCCCTCCCCACTCGATGTTGGAGCTCAAAGACTTAACAACGATTTCCTGAGAGTTCTTGTGTCTTACTGTGTGCTTTTAGCCTTTACACCACTCCACCCAGGAACTCAAAAAATGGCGTGGGCAACATTGACCTTTTTCGGCTAAAATTGTGTGCAAACCTTCCAACTAACGCTAAACAAAAGGCATTTAACCACCTAACAAAAAATCGAGCTCTTACCTTTTCTCTCACTAATAACAGTGCAGGACAACATTGGCAACAGAAGGTAAATGAAGAAATTCATTACAAAAAGCTGATGGAGATATTATTTTTTGATGAAGTTTTCAAGCTTCGCACATATCTATTTCCACACTGTGCTTTGTTGTTCTGTAAGTCAACCAGTGTACAATTTCACTCCGTCTCTGTCGGTGATCTCATTCGCCGTTTACAGCGAACCAGATGTTTAATTGTAAATTGACAAGGCTCCCCTTTTTGCCTCGCGTCCAAGTGACCAAAGCCACGTGGGCTCGAGATATATGCAAGCCTTCGCTGCATTTCTGTGTAAGAATTCTTCGCGTTCCTAATGTAAGACTCTTCTGTGAGGATTCCTGTGCGTCCATTCTTTGCGTTCCTAATGTAAGATTCCTGTGAAGAGCGAAAAGCTAGCAAAGAGTTAAATAGAGTTAACAGGGTTAATTGCTTTAAGGTTCAATTCATGCCTCTCAGGTTGGTACTTTCAGCATCTGGTTTTCTTTACAAGATCTTATCAACTTCAGTGCAAAACCAAAAAGCAAACTGACAAGAGGCAATCAAAACACGCTATTCATTACAATATCAACTGATCGTCAAGTTCTAGGTCTAATGCGTGTCTGAATATCTTTGTTAGACTCGGCCTTTCTCCTGCCAAGCCCTTCTCTTGCAAATTTCATTCATCGGTGTCCCTTTCTCTTATCTCGCCGGCGCTCTAATGATCATGGGTAAGAAGGTAACAAGTAAATATTGTGGGTTCACTCTTCTCTTCAGACTTTCACCTAATTTAAGGAGCATTCATATGACACTGCACGTTATTTCTAGAGCTACTGGAAGACAATTGGCACCCAGACTTCTAATGTAAAACGATCTTGTTCTTTTGCATACAGTATAGTGGACCAAAGGACTTAATTATAAAAAAACCCTCCATTTCTCTGAAGATCTTTCATGGCTAGACGTATATGTCGTTTGAAAGACGCGCACAACGCTGCAAGAAATCTAAGGGCGCTAAGTGAGTTGTGTATAGCAGAGTACTTTTCGGGTGAAATTAAGAGAAAAACACGTCGGGCAACGTTTCTCAGTTTCAGTTAGGCGATTTACACTGACGCTAAATTTCCCTTACTTTTCTCTTTGATTTATTGTATTGTATTGAATCTAAAAGGTCAATTCAGAAAGTGTAAATTAAGCCGAGAGATGCTGCTCATACAGTGTCAACAAATTGCCTTCTGCGTCCATATACAACAGAGCCGCTTCAAAGGTTCTTTTTATAATAAAACCCCACCACTGATTCCAAGATGTTTTTTTAACAATGTGCTTCCTCTCGAAACTCAAAACCAAACTAAACTTAGTACACCAGGAATTAATAATAATCTTCACACACCACCGTTTCCAATAAGAACCCCGCCGGTCTTTCTTAAAGAGCTGTCAAATTCAACTACGCCATAGGACGCTAAACCCACATATGTGCGCAGGGCGGACGTATTTTTTCAGGGTGTCGTTGCTTTGAAAATGCTTTTAAAAGAATGAAAAAACGTTCGCTAACAGCCATGGAAACTTATCACTACATTCGAAAGTTATTGCTTTCGAGACGTTTTCGCTTTCTATTTTCTCGTTTTCTCTAATTGCGGTTTACTTAATTGTTCGCTTGGACGATCTTTATTTTCTAATTGTTAAAGGCTCAAAAGCTCACCTGCTAGAAGACAATCTCGTTCGCTTGTTCCACCCTGAGAAAACGGACTCGCGAGTAGACGCAAGTTAAAAAGTTGGGTTTACTTGCGATTCCGTTTGGACAGGCCTTGCGTGCACTGGCAATGACTTGTGCTCACTTTGGTCGAGATCAAATTTGCACGCGAGTCGACGTAAGTTCTTGACGGTTTAGCCGCCCAACCCAAGTCAACGCAAGTTGAATGACGTCCATTCGTTGCTGCAGCAACCTATTAGCCAATGGAATACAGGATATGTCTTTCATTTTGGCATCGCGGAACAAAGCCCGTAGCCTGGAAATGTTTTTTGTTTTCGACTTGCGTGTACTTGCGAGTCCGTTTGGCCACCCAACGCAAGTGTCTACCCAAGTTCAACTTACGATGACTTGCGACTACTTGCGAGCCCGGTTAGCATGGCCAGGGTTTTAAAATTTTTATTTCGTAAATGAGACAGCGGACAAGCTCACCAACCATGACGTACCGCCCCTGTGTATTTTTAACAGATCCTAACAGGTACTTGAATTCAATGAATGTTACTGAAGTTATTGCTAGATTACTTTTGCAAATAAACAAAGGAAATGTTGGTTTTTGGTTTCACATTTAGTGATGAAAAATTTGCTACAGTTGAAACAATATGTGATTCGAGTAGGCTGTGTTTAAAAATGCCTCCCACCCGCCCCTCCATATTTGTTAAGGACCTTAAATAAGGGGTAAACTGATCAATAATTAATTAAAACTTCTCTGCTGGGTAGAAAGTCACGGAATATGGGTTGAGTAATGACTTTTACTGAATAGCAAAGCCACTTGCCAGGGGAAAAAAATCTCGTAATGAATTTAATCGCTTACTTTGTAATGTCATTGACTTTGATGGCCATTTCTGCGAAGAAAGGTAAGCGCCGTTCATTCTGATTTGTAAAATTTACCTTCATTTGATCTAAACTGGGATTCTAAAAAAATTAAGTTTAGACTCATTTTTACCGCACGGAACAAACATTTATAGAACTGTAAACAAAAACTGTTACAGAATTATCAGCAAAGAGCAGTGTTATTTTAACAAATTAACGTCCAGTAAACAAAAATTGCTAAAGATACTGTAGCTGAGATTGACCTTTCATTTGAGCTTTAATTATGCATTCGGAAAATCCGGCCACGAAATATAGGAACAGATAAACGGCGAGTAAAATAATCAACTGCCCAAGAAATAAGTGTGGCATTTACCAAGAAATGGCCGTGGCATTTATCAATTCTTCCTTGGCTTCCCGAATCACCGTTTACTGTTCATACATGTGTGTGTGCCGAGAGTTGTCCAAAAGAGTGCTTCTACAAACCTTTCAAGAGGAGTCTACATGAGTAAACCGGCTTCGAGGAAAACAATGGTCAGTAATACAAAGAACTTCGAAGTATGTGACGGTCACGCTCGACACAGATGAGGAACGTGTAAATCTACTTTATATACAAACCTACAGTTGGAAGGAAAAGCTGGCAGTTTTAATGCTACCTAGGTTTCAAGGATCGCTACAAAGGACCAAAACTTTAATCTTGAAGCCAGGTAAGAGATTTACGGGAATTTATCGGAGCACTTTACGAAGGCGAGTGTGTTAGTTACTCACTGGAATATTTTCAAAATTTCCTGAACTTTAAGCGGTCGTTAGTTTTGAAAACCTAGTGGGCAGACAAATTTTATTGTTGTTTTAATTTGAGGGTCATTTATGCTTTCTATTCATGTAGTTCAGCAGTTTCAAACAGGTGCCACATTTTTAAAACGTGCCTTCAAAGTAGAGCTATTTTCGCGTTTGGTTCAAAACTCGATTTAACGGGTAGAAAATCTTCTTTTAACCGTTGAAGGAACCACATTGAATTAGAATTGCAACAGGGCTAAACAAACTGCTATGACATATCTATGGTTGAAAAAAAGAACTGGGACTTTTGAGCGAATATTACTTTCTTTTAGAGCGCCGGCAATATGTGCTATTTTTCCAGTTTCGGCGGGCATGAAACTTGTGTCGAGCGGACCGAACTTCAATCAATCCTAGAAAACTTCAATTGGAATTTTTAATAAAATAAAACTCATTTTAGTGATTGGCTAGGTAAGGGCTTCGAAATCCCAGCTTATGAGAAAAATCGAATTTTCGAAATAAAATCAGTGGTCGGTTCTTACAGAGACAGCCTCTTAACAGTGGCGTCTCCAGCGAACAGGCTGTTCGTCCAATGTTTCCGGACGGTTTGGTGAATATTCAGTCGGTATTTAGAACTTGAAAGAATTTAAAATGCAATAAGTAATTTGTGTGATTCCAAAAGTGACTTCTTTCGTAATTTGTGCTCCAAGAGGATTTCCTCTGATTATTCCTCATTGCAGTGAATGTCACTTAAACACGGTCAAAGGAAAGACAGTGTTCACAACGCTTGAATTGTCGACAACATTATAGCCCTGGGATTCTGCTTTGAATTTATAAGTATTCAAGGTGGCACTTTACATTAGTCTTAGTCTTTACATTGGCTTCTCTGGGCTTCCTTGCCTATAATATATATACACTGATGTGAAATTTTAACATTTATAAACGGCAAAAAAGAAACAATAACACTAACAATTAACTTTTCGTTTATCTAAACAACACGCTTCTCTGATGTCTTTCTTACACGTTTTTCCTGTGGCGTATTCACTGAAAGAACAATAGATTTTGTGCAACGAGATTGTAACAGACACGCCACGGGTTCTTGCCACACTCCAGGCGATTCTAAGGAGCCCTTGTGTTTCATTGGTCGGTGTGAATTGATTTCTCTACTTATTATGTGAAATGTGCCAGACCAAAAACTAGTAAGAAAGAACAGAGAGGCGTGTTATTTAGATAAACGAAAAGTTAATCTCAGATCACAGGACTACTCTGTTGTCGACAATTCAAACGCATAAAGTTGATCGAATGAAAATAAAAATCCAAGCAAATCTCAGCTGGATTTGATCTCTTTAGCAAGATCTGTTTATTAAACGTTGTTTGGTTATAATAACACTGCTTTTTGCTGTTAATTCTGTAACAGTATTTTTTTACAGTTCTTCAAATGTTTGTTCAATGCGGCAAAATTGAGTCTCAAGCAGGCTTTTCCACAATTATCACGTCAAAATCGCCTAAATATTTTTCAAAAATTCTCAAAATCTCGAAAAACTCTCAACATATCTCTTATTTTTGTCGTAAATATGCAACAATTTTGAATTACTTAGGCCGAAATGTTTAAAATTTCTTACAGTGGCAGGAGTTAAGGAAGACGATTCAGGCGCTTCCATGTTACCAGCATCCGCCATTTTTGAAATTTGTTCCTTCAGCGCTTTTAGTGATATGGAATACAATTTTTTTGAGTGGGAAATCACTCAACTGGATTGTTTCTGGCATAAAACTGAGTCTTGTTTCAAGGGAATAGCGCACAATAAGCCAATAAAAGCTATTAATATTTCTATATTTTCCTAAATTTTCTAAATATAATATCTTAATATTTTCTAAATATCTTGGGAAAATTCTAAATATCCCCCAAAATATCCCGATATTTGTGGAAAGGCCTAGTCGCAACTTAATATTTTCAAGAATCCCAGTTTGGATCAAACAAAGGCTATTTTTTGTTTTACATTTGAAATATCCAGCCGCCAATTTTACTTGCCAGCATAGCAGAAGGTGACTTGGCTAAAAATCCTTCCCTTGAAGTTTTGCTGAGATTATTGAGCAATCAGAATGCCTAATTCAATATCTATATTCACTTCTGGTAATTATTCTGAAATTGTTTACAACAGCAAAATAACTAACGTGTGTTAATTAGAATTAATCGGCTAGGAGAACATTCAAGCACGTTACAGTTATATACAAATCAAGGCTTCTTACAATGAAGTTTAGAAAAAACCTACTTGAGCTACAATGTTGATTAATAACAATTATCCTCCTCCTAATATATCCTGTTACTGATTTTCGTCGAAATTCGGGCCATTGTAGGATTAAACTTGTTTTAGTTCAACGCCTCATCAACAGCTCAATGTAAAGCTCTAAAGATATTTCTCTTATGTTACTTCGCAGATCAAGTCACTTTACTTTTTGTGGGAGATATTTCCTTCTCTGGTCCGGTGAAATATTACGTAGAACACAAGTATCACACATACAATGACTCGTTCAATGAGGTGGCACCACACATCAGACAAGCTGATATTTCAGTTGGTAATTTGGAATCTCCTTTTGTCAGCCAAGATGTGTATGGCCACATATACAAAGGAAAAAAGACAGTGTTACTAGATGCGAGTCCAGAGGCTGCCCCAGCATTGAGGTACAGTAACCGTATCAAGAGTCTTGAATAACCCTTTCCAGCAATATCCGGATACATTTTGGGATATTTAGAATTTTCCGAGATAGTTAGGAAATATTGAGATATTTAGAAAATTTAGGAATATTTAGAAATATTCATCGCTTTTTTTGGCTTAGCCCTGTGTTTTCCTCGATATTCCCTTGAAACAAGACTCAGTTTTATTCCAGAAACAATCCAGTTCAGCTATTTTCCACTCAAAAAATGTGTTCCATATCACTATAAGCGCTGAAGGAACAAATTTCAAAAATGGCGGATGCTGGCAACATCGAAGCGCCTGAATCTTCTTCCTCAGCTCCTGCCACTGCAAGGAATTTTTATCAATTTTGGCCCAGGTGATTCAAAATTGGTGCATTTTTGCGACAATAACAAGAGACATTTAGAGGGTTTTTCGAAATATCTAGAAAATTTTTGGTGACATTAAGGAGATCTGAAGACACGATTGATCATCACAGTTATACACAACTTTTTTCAGGCTTTAAATTTCACAACTGCTTAAGTTGTGCATAACTATACGGACCGACCCTAAGCCGGCAAATAACATGTTTATTTTTTTTCTCCTGAAGTAAATTGGTTTAACAGATTACAAATGGGTTTGTGTACGCAACTTTGTAATTGAATCGGCTCGCGCGGGCATCTACTAAAACCCGAAACAACGAAACGAAACCACCGAAACGAAACCACCGAACGAAACCACCGAAACGACCGAAATGTGTAAAATAATAAATAAATAAATAAATAAATGAAAAAGTTACAAAAAAAAAAAACAGCCTTGATCTCTGGCACGTTACTATGGCAGCCGGATCTCGTACCCAGATCCACATGTGTGACATAGTTACATCTCAAACCTGGAAGATGGATGAGCGCAAGGGTGTCGACGACGACCACGAAGACATCGAGAAAAGGGTGAGTATTTTTCACATTTTGAATGGCATTCTAGCCAAAACAAGATATGTAATTTCAAAGAAAGGTTTTCTGGTCGTATCGTGGATTCTTAGGCGGTGGCGAATCGACAACGCCGAGCCCAGGATGTACGGAAACACAATCTCAAGAATATCCGTGAAGAGCTGAGCGCCTAATAAGAAATTACTTTGAGAACTGCTGAAGTCACGAAGGCCTGACGTTAATATGATTAAAGCCTGTCAAGTCGCCCTCGTTTTTCTTTAGAGATATATATTAAAGAAAGTCCTGGTTCGCACGAAGAATGCTGCAAAGTCATTCTCGAAAAGACCATTCGATTCGCCACCGTCTAAGAATCAACGATACGACCAGAAAACCTTTCTTTGAAATTAGATTTCTTGTTTTAGCTAGAATACCATTCAGAATGTGAAAATACCCACCTTTTTCTCGATGTCTTCCTGCTCGACACGCTTGCGCTCATCCACCTTTCAGGTTTGTGATGTCACGATGTCACACATGTGGCTTAAAGAGCAGAATCTGGGCACGAGATCCGGTGCCATTGTAACGTGCTAGAGATCAAGGCTTTTTTTAAACTTTTTTATTTACTTACTTACTATTTTACTCATTTCGGTCGTTTCGCTTGTTTCGGTGGTTTCGTTTCGCTCGTTTCGCTCGTTTTGGTGGTTTCGTTTCGTTGTTTCCGGTTTTAGTACATGCCGCTTGCGTGCCGTCTACTAACGATTTGTAAAAAAATCTTCGCAACGAGCGAGTAACTCAAATAGTAGACTAACACAGATGTATTAAAGAACAGATTTTTTTCGAACTACTTTATGTTAGTTGTATTTATTTCACCAGTTTAGTTCCCCAAAATTTGTTTTTTGCGGTATGAAATTTCGTGCGAAGTTTGAAGTTTTAAGTACAAAAACAATTCGTCAGTCGTTGCTATCAAAATCACTTGAAATCAGACTTTTCTGCCCTAAATTGAATCGCAGAAAGCGAGAAAATTCGCTAAGCGTATTTTACAGAAATTCGTCTAAATACAGCAACGATCAGAGAGGTAAACTTGACCGGAATCGACTCAAATTTTACGGCGAGAGAAACACAGGATTAAGTGCCATTACACGAATTACAGCGCCAAGCTACAAACAACTAAGCAAACTCTCAAAACTTCAAAACACTCAATTGAATTTACTTACAGTGACTTTCCTTGCATTTTAAAGTGAACAGAGATAAACTTGCGTTGACTAATCGTCGATGGACGTGTAAAAAGGACAAAAGATTGACGATTACTGCTAACTTTTAGGAGCGAAATTTAGGCAGCGAAGAAAACATCCGGCCCGTGGGCCGTATCGTAAAAAGCTGGACCGATCACGTGCGTATGATTAGCCAATCAAATTCGAGGATTTAAGAATCCGGCCCGCTCAGATGCTTAAAAAAAGATAATAACTTTCATATTTACTTGCATTCTTCATCATCTACGGGTATATTACGAACTCACAACGTGACCAGCTCTCAGTTGGCTTGTAGGTCAGTTGGTAAGCACTGCAACGGTATCGCAGAGGTCATGGGTTTGAATCTCGTTCAGGCCTGATTTTTTTTGCAGGTGTTAATTTCACAACTGCTTAAGTTGTGTATAACTGCGGTGATCAATCATGTCTTCATATCTTTCTCCGCAGAACAAATGTATGATCTTTCATATGTTCACTTGCATTAAGGAGATCTTTTGAGAATTTCCGGCAAGATTATAAAGCGATTTTGACGTGATATTTGTGGAAACTCCTGTCATAAATAAGACTGATCGATGCCTGATTGTGTATGGGACACAGGTGAATTCTACGAAGCAATCAACCCGAGACCCGCGCCGGCAAATTTCTGCCACCGTTTAAAAAAATAATACATAGATTTAACCAAGCTTAAAAGCGGAGCTCCTGGATCAGGTTGTTGAAGGCCCGATTAAGCTAATAGGATAAGCGATAATTTCGATGTAAGTTTTGTAACTTTGCGGTGAGGTTTTTTGTTTAAATTGTTTGGCCTTCTCTTTTCAGTTTGAATAACTTCAAACTACACAAAACATAAGCAGTGAAAAACATTTTTATACCGGGTTTTGTCGTTAACAAGCTTCCGAAAGACCCGGCCCTGATAACAACAAGTTAATCTGACATGAGCCCGAGATCCTATCGAAAAACAGCACTTGGTCAGCGGTCTACTTAAAAAAAATTGATCTCGATGAACTGTAAACTTGATCCCGCGATATGGTCACGCGAGACTGGTCAGCGGATACCTTGTTTTGACAGGTGTCAATTGACCATAACATGGATGTCCAGTATCAAAGATATATGCTGTAAGCCAAGACTGCATGACTTGCATGCGCTGGAGTAAATACAGCGGACAAACGTCTGGACATGTGCGAGCTATGGGGCAACTAAAGGCGGCCAAAATATTTTCATAACCTTGTTCTTTTCGTGGGTCATCGGCATCCTATAAATGACATTGTCCTCATTATTTATATATCTGTTTGTGTTTTAGCTTGTACAACGAGAGCTAACAGAAATGAGAGTTAAAAATTGTTCTACTTTCTGCTTGTTGCAGGTCTTTCCTTTCCGCGGTATATATTTTTCGTGCTTCTTGAATTTTTTGCCCGCCTCGACTTTGCATTTAGTGCACCAGTTTGTCCAAGGTTTGTAGTTTGGAAAGGACTTTCTCACCTGGTCAAAGACCTGGAACAGGCGGTTTGGGATCGGTATTTTGGCCAGCTATGCCCCCATGACGATGGACATGAACATCGTGTGTAGTTCGGTTCATCTCGTTCCTGTGCTTCAGACAAATCCAGGATCCGGACGGAATCCTCCCAGTCCTTGCCAAGATTTCTCCAGCTCGTCTGAGCGAAGCCGAATCACTGCAACAGTCTTTTTCTCTGCAGTTTTTTTCTTCTTTTACACACCGCTTGTCGTCCGTTTAATTTCAGGCGTCACGCATCGTGTGATTAACAAAAACAAACAAATGTATACTACGCCGTCGGCTCGTAGCATGACACTGGTTTTCAAGACTTATAAACGTCTTTGGTAAAGCTTAAAACAAAATGGTAAATCAACAGAATACCGGCCACTTAATTAACTTTGTGCCTGAAAAGTCTTCAGTTTTCCTTCTACCTACTTTCTTTTCCTTTTACAGATTTCTATGAACTTTTCAATTTTTTTCGTAAATTTTGCGCGACACAGGTTGTTTTCCATGTTTTCCTTGAAATTTTTGCGTGGGAAATTGGCGCGCGGCTGCCAAAAATGTACCCATTTGCGCATGCCCGACGTTTGACCGCTGTGTTGCTGGAGTATGGCCGCCATGTTGCGCGACGTTATTTTTCGTAGGGCACACGCTCCCACGATCCATGCCGCTGGCAATGTTGACCATAAAAAAAGAGTCGCATGGGTTTTCTATTTCTATGCATGCATGTGGTTCTGTTCCTACAGTTATGGTGCTCCGCCTGACGACCTTTCGGGCCGCCGGAGCTCCGCTATTAAGAACACTTCTGAATCTGAGTGAAATTAATCACAGAGCCAATTTATTAATCACCGAGCAGCGGAAAACGGATGTCGGCAGTCGAAGCATTAAAAGCGTAGGTAAAAGCGGATAATTAGGGGCTGGCAATATTTGTCACTAAATCGGGTTTGGTTTAAAATGGTAAAGGTAAAGCTGAAGTCTCTATGCGAGCCAAGTGGCCCATCAGGCCGGAGCTTATCTCGGTTTCTGTAGCATGAAGCGACTAGGAGTATTTCTACTCCCCGCTGGATGGGATGCTAGTCCATTGCAGGGTTACCCCCAGCATTAAGTTCGCCGGCCAGGGCTCGAACCCGGACCGCTCGATCCGGAGACGAGTACACTAACCATGAGGCCACCGCGCCTCCCACGTTTGGTTTAACATAAGTAACCTTTATTTACCCTAGGCAGTGTTTATAGCACAAAGGCTAGGGGGGCCAAGCAAGCAACAGAAGCAAATGATCCAAATTGAACTTAACATTGTTAAGAATCCCAATTGGCCGGAGGCAAACCAGTTGGCTATTTACAAGGGTGACGTGGCCGCCGGATTTGAACTCGGGGCTACCCTGAATCAAATCAAGGTAGTGGTCAGAGCGGAACTCGAACCCACGACCGCTGGATTGCGATGTAGGACGCGCTGACCACTCGGCCAAGCTGCCTTCTCCTTAGTTTGGTAGTTCTTTTGTAGTTTTACTTTCACTGAGTTTACTTTACATGAAACGTCAGAATATGGAAAAACACCTCAAGTCTAACTGAAACACTTATTCACGTTATCTTCTTAGAGTTGTGACGTCACATAATCAGATCCACTGCCTTAAAAATGATTCTTTGCTTCTTCTCAGTTTTGCAGGATTTGATGTTATGACACTAGCCAATAATCACTTGAACGACTTTGGTTCAGAAGGAGTCAACTTTACTGTTGACGTTCTTAAAAAGACTGGAGTGAAATATTTTGGCGTCACTTATGGAAAATATGACTCTTCTCAGGTACGATAATAGATTGGGTATCTTCGTGGCTATGTGAAGGAGGATAGAGCTCAGGACCGGGACAGGTCTACTGCTAGATAATTAGGCATAATGGTTGGTTACCGATCTCTGACCTAAGGTGTAATAAATTTTCCTCTAAGTGCTCCAAGGTGATGTGCCTTGCTAAGTAAAAGTCCTGAATAAGATTCTGTTTCCCGGGCTGCCGTTTGTCATAACTGACTCACCTTCAAACGGGCTGTAAGCAAGAGGACCAATTTCTGTTTGTTATGATAGTTCAGTCTTCCTTCTAATTTAGAAGTTTTCTATCTCTCTTATTCTTTCTCGTATTTGCAGGAGCCTCTGATACTGGAACGACGCGGAATTAAGATAGGGTTTCTTGGTTATTGTGATTCCTTATCCGTACACAAAAATTGCTCCGAAATGAGGATGTTGTTCAATTCTGGTCCTGCTGTTTATCGAGATGACATCGCTACAAGAGACATCAAGAAGCTAAAACAGGTGTTACTGCAGTTTTAAATCTTGAAAGGGAATCATGGCTAAAAGAAAAGCAGTTTTGTTTCATATCATAATTTGGTGTTTGTCTTGGATTATTTCAGCGATTTGAAGTCGATAATTCTTTGCCCGTTGTGAATGCTGAGCGTTTAGCTCCTGCTATTTTAGGATTTCTAATTTCCTGGGCGCCGCCATGTTTACTTGCAATCAAGTTTAATGGGACATTATGACGTCGACTACGCGGTTGAACACTTTTAAAATATCGCATTGCTTGAATCCAGAGATATAGAAGTGCTTGTAATCGTTGTAATTCACTTAGGTTTTAGTTGATTTGAAATGTACTCTAAACGATATTGGCTTTTTTTTAGTTGAATTCCTCGTAGGTTAAGTTTTCATTAGTTTGGCGGCACAATGCCCACATCTTAGAATTCGTGATCACAAGTTACGTAGCGTTCACTTGCCCTTGCTTAAAAGTGAAAATTAACTTTCAGAGTTCTTGAAGTTGGCAAAAATACCCTTTTCGTCAACAAAAGAGTTAAGGTCCGGTGAAGCTTGATTTGGCTTTGAAATCTCACTGGATGAAGTGACGTTAGTTGAGAACACGCAACTCTGTTTACGTGTTACTTTTCAGGTCATAGTTGGGTGATCTATATCTTCTCATTGTCCCACGCAGACCCTTAGAAGACTATGGCTGTGTTCACACTTGGTGCTCTAGCGCTGGTGCCTGGGCATCCACACAAAACAGTTTTGTTTTCAGACACTGGGTACTATAAGTACCTCATTACCTTTACCATTTAGCGCCCGATTACAAGGTCGAGACCTTGTACCAGGGCATGGACACTGTGCCCGGATTCTGGTGTGGGTACGTGGAGAAAAAGTGTTCACATTAGTGCTCCGCGAGAATCGCAGGAAGGCACCAAGTGTAAACAAAGCCTATGTTCGAAGGGTGAACAATCTAGGAACGATTCTCTTTTTTTCTTATTGTAAGCCTATTTAAAAAAATAAATAAATAAATAAACAGAAGCTTATATTGGCAAAGATGCTAAGAACATACCTGACGTGAGATTGACTTACGGAGTTTTCGTTCTGTTTAAAGCTTTTGGAAACTATATTTAACTTTTGAATTAAAAAGAAGTAATTTTTCCAATACAATGGGAAAACATACACAAACGAAGATATCTGTATTGATTTACTGAACTGAACTAGCTGGCTACAGTATTATTAACTTAGCTCTGAACTGAGGCATGCAGGCATGTGGTTGCAAGTTGGTAAAACCTGCAAGGTTTCCCTGGCATCTCCGGGTACAATTAC
>NC_138149.1:29102400-29107400 GCF_964199315.1 Orbicella franksi | reverse complement strand
AACTGCTTCGTCAACCAGTATTTTCAAGACTCCCTAAGTCGTGTTTCGCTTTACAAATGCTTGATCGATTATGCTCCTTGTTTTACAAAAATCTAATTTAGCCAGCTCTTGACGATCGACTTCTTGTTTCGCTGCCATCTTGTTACCCGCTTTTGCATTTGAATTGCATATCGAATGTACTGCTCCATTGCCTCGCTAAAGATCGTTTTAACTCCAATATAGACTCTTCGTTCGCTTCCACTTCGCTGTCTCCTAGAAATATCGTGTACGTATCATGTTTGGATTCTACGTTCCTCCAAGCCTCGGTTAGCTCATCGTGATTTCGGTTGACGATCTCTACTCCTTTATCGTCATCGAGTGATTTCCTGAGTTCGTTGAGTTCTCTCGTAAAACGGCCTTTCGCGTCGCGTCTCTGACTCTTGGCGTCTTCAGCCATCCGTCACTGTCATCGGGTTTCGAATGTTTCGCTCGCTGTACAATTCAACGTTATCAAATTATCAGTCGACGCTTTAGTCACAACAATTTAATTCCATTCGTCGGAAATTACTTCGAAACCTAGAAATTTATACAAAGGCATGAACAAACGTAACATGAAACAAAACGAAAGAAACATAAGCAGTTCGATGCCTGATGCCCGTTGTTTTGCACCATTTCGCCAACCATACTACGCAAGTTCAACTTGTGGCTACTTGCGACTACTTGCGAGTCCGTTTGACCAGGGCTTTACAATTTTCATTTCGTAAATGAGACAGCGGACAAGCTCACCAACCATGAAGTACCGTCCCTGTGTATTTTTAACAGATCTTAACAGGTACTTAAATTCAATGAATGTTACTGAGTTTATCGCGCGCTAGAATACTTTTGCAAATAAATAAACGAAATGTTGGTTCAGTTTTGGTTTAACATTTAGTGTTGAAAAATTTGCTACAGTTGAAACAATACATGACTCGAGTAGGCTATGTTTAAAAATACCTCCCACCCGCCCCTCCATATTTGTTACCGGTTGTAAAGATGCGAAAAACAGTTATAACGGACGTTAAATAAGGGGTAAACTTATCAATGATTAATTAAAATTTCTCAGCTGGGTAGAAAGTGACGGAATATAGGTTGATTAACGACTTTTACTGAATAGCAAAGCCACTTACCCGGGAGAAAAAATTTCGTTATGAATTTAATCGCTTACTTTGTAATGTCATTGACTTTGATGGCCGTTTCTGCGAAGAAAGGTAAGCGCCGTTCATTCTGATTTATAAAATTTACCTTCATTCGATCCAAACTGGGATTCTTGAAAGTATTAAGTTGAGACTCATTTGTACCGCATTGAACAAGGATTTGTAGAACTGTAAACAAATACTGTTACAGAATTAACAGTAAAAAGTAGTGTTATTTTAACAAATCAACGTCCAGTAAACAGAAATTGCTAACGAGACTGTAGCTGAGATGTACCTATTTTTTTTTCCTTTGAGCTTTAATTATGCATTTGGCAAATCCGGCCACGAAATATAGAAACGGAAAAACGGCGAGTAAAATTAAAAAGGGGAGCCTTGTCAATTTACAATTAAACATCTGGTTCGCTGTAAACGGCGAGTGAGATCACCGACAGAGACGGAGTGAAATTATACACTGGTTGACTTACAGAACAAAGCACAGAGTGGAAGTAGACATGTGCGAAGCTTGAAACCTTCATCAAAAAATAATATTTCCATCAGCTTTTTGTAATGAATTTCTTCATTTACCTTCTGTTGCCAATGTTGTCCTGCACTGTTGTTAGTGAGAGAAAAAGTAAGAGCCCGACTTTTTGTTAAGTGGGTAAATGCCTTTTGTTTAGCGTTAGTTGGAAGGTTTGCACACAATTTTAGCCGAAAAAGGTCAATGTATCCCACGCCATTTTTTTAATTCCTGGGTGGAGTGGTGTAAAGGTTAAAAGCACACTGTAAGACACAAGAACTCTCAGGAAATCGTTCTTAAGTCTTTGAGCTCCAACATCGAGTGGGAAGGGAACGTTTTAATCAATGGAGTTGATTGCCCTGCCGTTAGATCGAAGCGACTTTGATAACAACCAGCTCTTTTCGCTCGGCCTGGCGTTTAGAGACACGCGACTTTCCTCTCTCCTCCCCACTAACGTCGCTTGTTTGTTTCACCGACAATTCTCCGATAATCGCAAGCGTAATGTCGGCCAGCTTCGGTTTAATTCCCTCAGAGTGACATACAACAAAAGCCTTTTGTATAGAGGAGGCTGATCCGGAACAATAGGCTATTTCTTAATACGAAGCCGGAGAAAATCCCTTGGAGGAAAACCTAATTTTTCTAGTATTTAAATGCTACCTGCAAGAAACGCGCATATTTTGTAGCTTGTTTCTAATATCGCTCGTTTTTCACTACGTGGAATTGTTTAGCAATGTTTCATCCTGTCCACGGCATCTGGAGGGTTTGCCAAGCTTGTGTTTCTTTCTCTTTTGCAAGAAGTTGGATCAAACGAGAGTCGCTGGAACCGTACCAGAGCTTTATTTACCAGTGGTGATTTCGTTATGAATTTGATTATTTGTTTTTCGATCTCCCTGTCGTACTTGATTTCTGCTAGTGAAGGTAGAAAAAAATGTCTTTTTTCCCTGCAGAGGGTATAGACCACTAGTGCAGCTTTGTGCCGTCAAGGTACGCCACAGTTGAAGACCCTAAGAGCCTCAAATGGCTTCCGCTTGGAATGGACTATAGGCAGATTAACCCACAAATCTGTGTACAGTGAGGACTGTCCCGTAAAACTTAAATAACATGTTGTAGGCACATACAGTCTTAGATCACTGACCACTCTAAGGCTTAAATTAGGAATTAAATGTGAAATAGGTGCCTTCCAAGACCACGCAGCCAAGGCATTTAACAGCCTACCCTCCGAAATAAGGAACTGTAGGCTATGTACAGTTTCCTTGTAAAACCAGAAATTATCTAGCACAAGGGAATAATATGTTGTATAACTCGTAATTATATATACGCATATATAAATTTATCCAGTGGTATAACTCGCAATTTTGTGAATATATACTTTTTTAGTAATTTTTGTTTCGTTCACGAAGCCCGCGCGTGTTTAGATATACCTGAATCATCGCAGTTAACGTATTTGCATATTCTACCAGTTTTTGGCAATCAGCGTTCTTGTAACTGTTACCGTGGATTTTGAGCTGTAGTTTTGTTTTCCTGCAACTATCTTGAGCAACCGGATAAGTGTTAGCCATCAGGCATCGAACTGCTTATGTTTCTTTCGTTTTGTTTCATGTTACGTTTGTTCATGCCTTTGTATAAATTTCTAGGTTTCGAAGTAATTTCCGACGAATGGAATTAAATTGTTGTGACTAAAGCGTCGACTGATAATTTGATAACGTTGAATTGTACAGCGAGCGAAACATTCGAAACCCGATGACAGTGACGGATGGCTGAAGACGCCAAGAGTCAGAGACGCGACGCTAAAGGCCGTTTTACGAGAGAACTCAACGAATTCAGGAAATCACTCGATGACGTTAAAGGAATAAAGATCGTCAAACGAAATCACGATGAGCTAACCGAGGCTTGGAGGAACGTAGAATTCAAACAAGATACGTACACGATAAACCTAGAAGACAGCGAAGTGGAAGCGAACGAAGAGTGTATATTGGAGTTACAACAATCGTTTAGCGAGGCAATGGAGCAGTACATTCGATACGCAAATGCAAAAGCGGCTAACGAGATGGCCGCAAAACATGAAGTCGATCGTCAAGAGCTGGCTAAATTAGATTTTGGTAAAGCTAGGAGGATGATCGATCAAGCATTTGTCAAGCGAAACACGATTGACGCAGTCTTCAAAACAATAATTGACGAAGCAGTTCATTTGCTGGATTCACAGGACGCTGGCGGAGACGCGATTCCGGCTCTTCGTAAAGTTTAGCAAGCGTTAAAGACATCATTAACCGATTGTAATGCAGCAAATGATAAGGACGAGTTCCTGAATAGAGATGAACCCATTGGAAGTTGGATGGATTTTCTTCGTACAAAAGCAATACAACAAAGTTATCGACAGAATTAAGTCGCACATCGCTAAAGTCAGCCCGAAAAGTCATGAACAGAAGACTGAGGCAAAGCTGAGTAATCTACGTTTGGAAAAATCAAAATGCCCTGGTTTGATGGTGATTTAAGAGAGTACCCTCGTTTTAAGAAAGATTTTGAAGTTCAAGTTATGCCAAGCTTGACCAACAGCACTGCACCTTACATATTGCGTTCCTGTCTCGGCAAAGAACCGATGGCCGTCGTGAAAGGAGTTGATGATGACATCAGAGAAATGTGGAAGCGGTTGGAGGAAAAGTACGGTGACCCTGCGAAATTGGCCGATATGATTATCGACTGTGTGCAACGAGTAAAGCCCATCAAAGAAGGAGAGGACAAACCATTCATTGAATTCGTACAGATCGTCGAAGGTGGTTATCGGGATTTGTTGAGAATCGGCTTAGAAAAAGAAATAACTACCACCAGCTCTGTAAGCATAATAGAGAAAAGGTTGTCTCCTGACATTAGAAAGGACTGGCCTAAGCTCGTTAGTTCTGACACAAGTTTTGTCGACAAGAAAGACAAGTTTCCAAGCCTTCTTAAATCCTCTTATTCAGAAACGAGCCATTGAATACGACTCTGCAGATCTCCGAAAATCAGCCCAACAAGCTATTAACCATGCTAGCTAGTGTGGTGGTCAAAGAAATAGACGAAAACGATCATTCTGATGAGAGCAGAACAGCAAACAGCAGGTGCATACTATACGACAATGCTAGACATGAAACCAGTGAATTCAGACTGTACTTCGTTAAAACTTGCGAGGAACGGATGAACATTTTAAAAGAAAAGGGAGCGAGCTGGTCCGGTTTGAAGACTGGACACCGTATACGTGACTGCCGAAGTAAGAGAATTTGTGGCGAAAATGGTTGTACTAGAACCCATCAAAAAACGATTCACAGCGTGGCAACATCAATCATCGTCTCTGCGACAGC
>NC_138149.1:28374900-28419900 GCF_964199315.1 Orbicella franksi | reverse complement strand
ATAACGAGTAACAGTAACGCAATAAACACGATAAAAAGGCCCATAAAATGCCTGCAGTGTACTTTTAGGGAGGTGCAGTAAAAGTCTACTGAAAGCTTATGAACAACGTTTTAAGTGGAAAATCACTCAATTTACATTTATTGACAACAATTTGAAACAGATAAGTACAGTGCAGTGTTTTATAATCCAACTGCAACGAATACCATCCAAATAATAGTATAAGTTTAAAGCTGCATTGTACAGTTATTTGTACAGCAGGAAACCTGTTTGCTGGACAGGTCGGCGCGCGCACTCGAAACTGTCACACTCTCCTTCTTTAACTAATAGATTTATTGACTACAGCAGTTGGATAATAAATCTCTTATTAGATGTTTTGGTGTGTAGTATCGCTTTACATTTTTACTTGTTGTTTGTATTTTGATTCGCCCTACGGGCTCGTCCAAATACGGCACAACTCGTAAAAATATACAGCGATACTAAACACCAAAACATCTAATAAGATACATATAATTAGGTAACTATGACGAAAGTGAAAACAGTGTGGTATGGTTGTGTTGTTACAGTTACAGTAACTATTGTTTGAAAGCGACGACACTTTAATGTTATCTGCCGCAAACATGTGTCGGACGTAGGCGATGACATGTATTAGTAGCTGTACTATTATTTGTATTTTTGTGAGACCCCTGTCTTAGTGGCTGCTATTTAACGAGCTGATGAATAAAGCTTGTAATTATTCGTTAATCGTAACACAATTTCGTGACCGTTATATACAGGTAAAAGACAATGAAATTGTGGCCTCAGGAAGTCTAAAGGGTGACCGCGTCCGTTATATACAGGTGACCGTTATATGCAGGTCAACTTAACAGTAGGTATAGCGGACGATGTTTGGGAAGTTATTCAGTGACCGTTATTCACAGGGTGACCGCAATATACATGGCCGTTATATACAGGTTTTACTGTAGGTAGAAAATCCAAGTTTGAAAGTGGTTCGTAAGAAATTCCATGGTATACCACGAGAAAGCGTTGCTATTTGTATGCGGATTCAGATCGATTGGGACCCTGAGGCGTCTGTCAATAAAAAAGAAAAAGTGCATTGTGGCGTCAAGTTAAAAAACCCTACAAATTTAACAATGGGCAGTAAACACTTGTTTTGGTTTAGCACTTAGCGTAAGCAAAGATTATAACTCTCTTCTAATCAACCTTTTCATACTTGTTGTGCTCAATCAGGTACAAGCTCCAAACTGGAAAAATCGGTGGAGACCGCTGTCATGTGTAGAGAGAAACATCACGAGAATGAGCCTCTCAATTATTACTGTCAGGACTGCAAAGTTTGCATTTGCGACAAGTGTGGACAAACACGTCATACAAATCACACAAAGGTGGATATCAAGCAAGCCGCCGAGGAACAAAAACTAAAGATGGCGGAGCTTGTGCAGGAAATGAAAGTACATATTCCTGAACACACGACCCAAATGGAGAAAACAACAGAAATGTTGAAGAAAAACGGAGAGAAAATTGCTGCCGCTCGTAACAAAGTGTTGACCACTGTTGAAGAATTCATTCGAGTGTTAAAGGAGCACGAGATCGCCATGGTGACCAAGTTGGATGTTATTGAGAACGAACAGAAAAGAGATTACTCCGCACAATTAGAACACTTTAAGATATCCGCCACGCAACTGAAAACGTCTGTGGAACATTGCCAAAGAATTTTACAAGGAAACAACAGCGTTGAAATTCTTGAAGCGCAGCAGGGTGTTATGGAAAAGTGCAAAGGTCTCCTAAATGCGAAGAAAATGAACATTTATAAACCATCGCATGTTCAATACAATACAAACGAAGAGGATACCCAGAGTGTTAGACGCGCGTTTCTTGGTGAAGTTGTTGTCAGTACAACTGATCCTCTACAATCAGTGGCGGAAGGGAAAGGCTTAAAAGAGGCAGAAGCTGGAAGAGAAGCTAGCCTAACAATCACGACAAAAAATTCAGAGGGGCAGCAGTGTTATAACGAAATCGACCAGATTGTTGTAAAAGTTCGCACTCCGTCAGAACAAGACCTCGACAACAACATTGCAGACAACGAAGATGATAAATATAGCGTCACCTACACACCCGAATGTGACGGACATCATGACCTGGTGATTGAAGTTAATGGTCAACCGCTGACTAGCAGTCCATGGAGTGTTCACGTGAAGCCGCATCAATACCATGCCGTACGTTCTTTTGGATCACGTGGTAAAGGACAAGGAAAATTTGATGGCCCCTGCGACATTGCAATAAGTGACAAGACAGGGAACATTGCAGTTGCCGACACTTTTAATAATAGAGTACAGCTTTTTAACTCGGATGGAATTTATTTGAGAGAGTATGGTCAGAAAGGACTTGACGCCAAGCAACTTTATTTTCCCTTTTCAGTAGCATTCAACAAGTCTGGTGACGTCACTATCTTGGATTCTGGTGATATTTTTTGTTTCGCTGAAAGTGGTCAGTTTATTAAAAACATCTTCAGCAAACATTTGATCAATCCAGTATCCATAGCCATTGCTTGTGATGACCGCATGCTCATGAGTGAACGTGGTGACAACAAGCTCAAAGTCCTCTCCCCTGACGGTACAAAACTGCTGCTGTCACTCAGCTGTCCAGGCTGCGATGAGTCCCCTTTGTTTGCTTTACATCATCAAGACAGGTTTTTCGTCTCCTATCACAAGGCTCGATGCGTCAAGTTATTTAATAATGAAGGGGAATTTCTATATGATTTTGGTACAAAGGGGCCTGGTAAGCTGGACCATCCTCTTGGACTCGCTGTTGACAAGTTTGACAACTTGTTAGTCTGTGACGGTCGAAATGTTAAAGTTTTTACACTGAAAGGAGAGTTTCTAAACTCGATAGAAGGACAGCCCGTCCAACTTCAAAACCCTTTGGCTGCTGCTGTGTCAAACGCTGGGCAAGTATTCATTACTGATATAGGAAAACACTGTGTTCGTGTTTTTGAGTGAACAACTGTTTTAGCCGTTTCGATTTATTATAAGGAGTCTCGGAATAGTTTTGTCTTAGATTTTTGGGTGTAAAGCTTTCCAAACAAAATCTCGGCTGTAGGAAACAATGTAGGAAACGACAGCTCTTTATTAGCTATGATTTTAAAAAGTTTAATATTAAAGAACTACTCTAAGGTGCAGTGAAACATCATCCAATCCATTAGTTATCTTTAACGGAATATTGCTAGGTGTCATGAAAAGCAAATCATTCAGTAGCTGACTGATTCAATTCGTTTGACTGATGTAAATGCACATGACCTGGATTATTGGAAATTCTTATCTATAGTTTTATTAATTTTTTTCATCATTTAACAAAATATCTAGGCAGGTTATCCCAGTTCAGCAGAGCTGGTTTAAATCTGGTACTGTATCTAAGGAATACTAATAATTATGATGAAAATGCCGGCATTACAGCCAACACCAAACTATAGAATAAGTGAGTTCAAAATAAGTCTCGTCGCCTGGAAAACATTGAAAGGGTATTTTTTTAGCTAGCGATCTGATTTCACCTGGAAAAGTGTCGTAGGTTTTTGCTCCATCATATCGACAAAAAATACATCCTGACAGACTGACCGACCTAGAGCGAAGTTCAGTGTTTACAAACATTAAGGTTGTTTATCCTTTACAAGGAGAAACTGGTTCGTCTACGGTTGTGTAAATGGTAAGCAAAAATGCTTGATGGTAAGTTCCGTTCGGACTGGCCATTTACCGTTTGCTAAAAAACACCAATTTACACGAGTTCGACTTGATCATAATTCCAAGATAGCGGTGAAGAATTGCAAACGGTAAGCACATTTTCCACTCGGATGTTTCGGTTCGAAATGTTGAGCTACCTTTCAAGACGCTTCGTTTATTTCACAAGTTTTCCGGTCGGTCGAGCCAAAATTGTCTTACCATTTACATTTTCACCGAAATTTTTCGGAATTTTTTGGTAAATGGTGAACAACCTGCATCATCAGCAAGATTCCACGGGAGCATCCAACGACAAGTAGGTCTTTCTCCTGCACGGTGACACTTGAACGTAAGGTAAAATGTCAAAGCAGGTAGCTATTGTTTGACGTACTCTTGTTGATAACGTGGTCACGAACAATTTTAACAATGTAGATATTAAATGATTTCTCAAAAAAACGACAGACGTCCAAACGGGTACATGATTTTTTAAATCTAATTGAGTAACTTTTGGAGATCAGTTATTTTATACCGCGAGTTGTATCGTAGAGGGCTCCTGGTCTTTTTAAAGGAGGAAGTCACTCCAAAAAAATTACCTTTTTTGTCTTTTCCTATAGCGAGTAAACATTCAGCTTTTCTACTCACCAAAGTTTCAGCCTCTGAAGTGCCCGTTATCCTGAAGAAATTCGTCTCGAAAGAAGCGACTTCGGAGGCCGCCATTTTGAAACTGTCTTTGCAGCCCGGCCGAGTTTATGTGACGTCATTCCGTCCGATTCAAAATTGGCAGGAAGGAGAAAAACCTGCAACTGACTTGGCATCCTTCACAAGGTCAGCAAAATCTATTTCTTTTCCACGTGGTTATCCACTTCACCATCTTCAATGCTATCATTTTGGATTTGGCTCAAAATAATTTGGCTCAAGAGCAGCCATAACCCAGAGTGGTCAGTTAAAAGATTCTTCGGAAGCCATTTGGACAAAAATATCTCGGACGGAATGACGTCACGAAAAGGCGGCCTGGCTGCTGTGTACTGTTCAAAATGGCGGCAACGTAACGATGTTCGAATTTTGGGCTTCTTTGGAGACGAATTTCGTAAGAAGACCTGCACTTTAGAGGCTGAAACTTCGGTGAGTGGTTAAACGTAGTGCAAGGTTTTTATTAGCATTGACAAAAAGAAGTCGGTGCACTTTAATTAAGAATATACTTCGATTATGTTATTAAAGAATTTGAAAGTTTCATGAGATAAACCGCGTGATTCCGTTTATAAGTTTCAGTAACGCGCCGTTGTCAGTTCAGGCATTTGTAATTATCTTATTCCAGTTTTGTTTATTAATTAATCAAATGATTGAATGAGAAAAAAAATAATTTTGTATAGTTTTGATTATAGATGGAATAAAATACACAGCTATTCGACTGCGAGTCATTCTTCGGTTCTTCTTGTCTTAATTTTCTCTCCAAACATGATGGTGGTCACCCAACTACTTAAGCTTCATAGTTATTTTGGGTGACCAGCTACTAAATGTATTTTTAATTAATCTTTTACAATTAATTGCTTTAACTTTTTTTGCGCTAAAAATAAACCTTGTTGTTGTTGTTGTTGTTGTTGTTGTTATTGTTGTTGAAACACAACGTGCTCCTCCAATCACACAAAACCTGCTGTTTGTTTGTTTGTTTATTTTTTTTCTCGTGATTTGCTTGTTTGTGTAGGAACAATTAAGCCAGCAGCTAAAAGTCATTTTTAAAGTGTATTTTCCCGCCCTTCGCGTCAGTTACATATTTCTGCTTCGTTTTCTGATTGGTCTACAGCGTTGTAACATTTATTACGATTGGCCAGTCTTAGAACAGCTTAAGAGTCCCTGTCCATAAATATGGAAAATAACTCGGCAAGGGTCGAAAATCCGATTTCGCTCATATTCCTATGGTAGATAGGCTAGGGCATGACAAAAACTACTGGATAGTCTTTTTGACAAAATATCCTTTTATTTCAAAGAAATATGCAAATTACCAAAGTCCGTTAAAATCGTCATTTGACGCACTATTTTACTAAACAAGTTTGAGAACCTCGAATGCAAAACCATATCATTCTTCCGTCTTTAAAACACTCAAATATTTTTGTGCAATGTTTAATTGTGTACTGGGTTGATTTTAAGGAATGTTGCGGTTTTTGTTGGGTGCAAAATAATTAAATTTCGAAGACATGTATTTCATTCACTTAAAAGTACTTCGTAAAAATAATTGATTTTCACCATGCGCGAAACCTTCAAATGGATTAAGCTTCTAGTGGTTGAATCGCAGAAGGATGGTCTACAGATTCCTGTAAAAATTTCTCTGGGCAAATGATTGTGAGCGACTCGAGAGCTTTTCAAAGTACGTTAAAAATGCAGATATTTGACCATCCGTCGTCAAATTTCTATCTACGGGTTAGACATATATTTTAGCAAGCGCCACATGTCTTGAGCTATATTAAGTTGAAAGAGACACAGAGCTGATAATTTCGAAATGTTCTAACCTTATTTGCTGTAAAAGGCAGGTCCGAAAGCCGATTTGACGTGTTTCTGTCACCATTCGTCGCACATAAAGCAGAAGTTTGCTTTTGTTTACACAACGTCCGATGTACATCGCCAACTGTCAACTTATCTAATGGTCGAATACCATGAATCTCTGACCCTCTTTCGACACATATGATCAGCACTGCATCTAAGTCAAAAACGGCTAAGTGATTTGTAGATAGTTGCTTGCTTTGCACTACACCAAAATATTACGTTTGATCATCGTTTGATCTCTTGCTGCTTGAATCCTAGCTTACAGCGGTTCCTTATTTGTTCGTCACGCAATGCTGTCATCCCATTTTAGGGTTTAGGGGTAGGACAATTTCTAACCTAACACGTAAGGCTCCGTAAGGCTCGGAACCAAAGGGAGCACACAATCTTGTTGAGTAGGAAGAGACTAAATTAAGCAATGAAAAGAATGAATAGTTAACCATTACCCGTGTTGTTATCTTTTACTAGACAACCGCAAGCTACCCGCCCTGCGTAAACACTGTAACGCTAAACTCGTACCTAGGTCTTTTCGCGCTGTACAATTATTTTTGGTTTACATATAATACAGTGGGCTACCCTCGGGGAAATGGGAGGTGGCCGCTTAATAGGGGTTGGCCGCTTAATAGAGGTTGGTGTGCCTTGAATATTTTTTCACCATCGGGCTATAAATTTAGCTAAATTTCTTAGTAAACATGGAGTCAATTCAAGACAATCATGATAGCCGTCATTCTCGGAGACCCAGGGGCAGTTAGTGGGGGCAGGGAAAAAGTGTAAACGGGTCTTTTCACCCGTTTAGACTTTTCCCCGCTCCCAATAACTGGCCCTGGGTCTCCGAGAATGACGGCTATCATGATTGTCTTGAATTGACTCCATGTTTACTAAGAAATTTAGCTAAATTTATAGCCCGATGGTGAAAAAATATTCAAGGCACACCAACCTCTATTAAGCGGCCAACCCCTATTAAGCGGCCACCTCCCATTTCCCCGAGGGTAGCCCACTGTATTATATGTAAACCAAAAATAATTGCACAGCGCGAAAAGACCTAGGTACGAGTTTAGCGTTACAGTGTTTACGCAGGGCGGGTAGCTTGCGGTTGTCTAGTAAAAGATAACAACACGGGTAATGGTTAACTATTCATTCTTTTCATTGCTTAATTTAGTCTCTTCCTACTCAACAAGATTGTGTGCTCCCTTTGGTTCCGAGCCTTACGGAGCCTTACGTGTTAGGTTAGAAATTGTCCTACCCCTAAACCCTAAAATGGGATGACAGCATTGCGTGACGAACAAATAAGGAACCGCTGTAAGCTAGGATTCAAGCAGCAAGAGATCAAACGATGATCAAACGTAATATTTTGGTGTAGTGCAAAGCAAGCAACTATCTACAAATCACTTAGCCGTTTTTGACTTAGATGCAGTGCTGATCATATGTGTCGAAAGAGGGTCAGAGATTCATGGTATTCGACCATTAGATAAGTTGACAGTTGGCGATGTACATCGGACGTTGTGTAAACAAAAGCAAACTTCTGCTTTATGTGCGACGAATGGTGACAGAAACACGTCAAATCGGCTTTCGGACCTGCCTTTTACAGCAAATAAGGTTAGAACATTTCGAAATTATCAGCTCTGTGTCTCTTTCAACTTAATATAGCTCAAGACATGTGGCGCTTGCTAAAATATATGTCTAACCCGTAGATAGAAATTTGACGACGGATGGTCAAATATCTGCATTTTTAACGTACTTTGAAAAGCTCTCGAGTCGCTCACAATCATTTGCCCAGAGAAATTTTTACAGGAATCTGTAGACCATCCTTCTGCGATTCAACCACTAGAAGCTTAATCCATTTGAAGGTTTCGCGCATGGTGAAAATCAATTATTTTTACGAAGTACTTTTAAGTGAATGAAATACATGTCTTCGAAATTTAATTATTTTGCACCCAACAAAAACCGCAACATTCCTTAAAATCAACCCAGTACACAATTAAACAGTGCACAAAAATATTTGAGTGTTTTAAAGATGGAAGAATGATGTGGTTTTGCATCCGAGGCTCTCAAACTTGTTAATAAAGTGGTGCGTCAAATGACGATTTTAACGGACTTTGGTAATTTGCATATTTCTTTGAAATAAAAGGATATTTTGTCAAAAAGACTATCCAGTAGTTTTTGTCATGCCCTAGCCTATCTACCATAGGAATATGAGCGAAATCGAATTTTCGACCCTTGCCGCGAAATTAAGAATTTGTCTGATTTTTACAGGCAGGCACTCTTAATATGAAGAAATTCCTTCAAAATATATAATAAAACACATGGACGACTGAACGCCTGACATCTTATTACATAGCACTTCAACGCCACAGGCAAAGCGCGCTTTTCAATCCACCATCTAAGGAGGCTATAAAGCAGGCATATACACTGGAGTTTGATGACCCCCTTCCCAGACCTTCAATTCCTCGGCATGGTTTTCTTCTGGCACAAATATAGCCACATGCAGTTTCTGAAAAGAAAAGCAGAAGAAAGAAACCCGCCACTGAGTTAGTGAGTCAGTCCCCAGGTTTCGCCAAGTATCATGGTTAATTCTTCAGCCAAGAGTTGGAATCTCCTGGGAATTAGATAAGGTTTTGGTTACTTGAAGGCAAAACGGCGTCTGGTCACGCGACAAATCCTTAACGCCAATAGGCCATTTTGCTAATGCAGATATTTCCCAGTTTCATTCCCTTGACGGGGCAAGAAGTGATCACTCGGCCAAAAATGACCTAATTAATTCATTAAGTAAATCAAATTTTGTCCCCACAACGGACTGTAGCTAGCATTAGTAAAATGGTGTATTCTGATTTTTGTCACTTTGAGCTTTGTCAAGGTCACAAACAACTTGAGAAAGGAAAAAGAATATAAAATAAATCTGAGAGGACGAAGTTCGTGGACCACAATTATGGAAACATTGCCAATTGACACACATAAATGTTTTCCTTTTCCAGTAAATGTCTCAATATTTCCTTGTAAGTAGCTAAATATTCCACATTCGCATTTACACACACGCAACTTGGGTGTGACTTGCGTTATTTCTAATTATAAAACAACATCACAGAACCCTTTGAGTTGTCCACTTCCGTTTCCGGGTGTGTACATCACAGTCCGCTAACGGTACAAACCCGGCTCTTACACTCACCTGTGATGTGTTTCCTCCATCGTTTCCACGCCAATAAATGTCCACAATAGTTTTTATGACTAACAGTGGCACACAGAGCACAGAAGCAACAGTGATGAGCCATCCCACTGCCTCCCCCCACGGGGGATACACGTAATCCTCATACATGATTCTAGTGTACTTGATCAAGCTGAACATCGAGATACCCTGTGGGAGAAAAACAGAAAACACCGTAGAATTCTTGTTACAACAATCCTGTCGGACTCAAAAAATAAGCCTCAACCCACCCACTTCCAACTTTAGGAGCGAACTCCTTCCCATGATAAGCACCTCGAATGTAATCCTATGAGCTTTTATTTAGATTCAGCCCATAATCACGCTAAAGAAAGATTATAACTTCTTCCGATACAAGGCCTTTATTGTACAGCTTGTTTTATCGCATTTTGTGTCTGAGTATGCTCAAAGACTTGTAATGTTCAATCACTGACTTTTAGTGAAAAAGTTCTCAGCCATTCTTCCATGCACCTGAACTGCTTTAAGCAAAGCATCACTTCTAAACAAAGCCGTGAGCATTAAGCCTTTTATCCATTTCCACGTCCCAAAGACAAATCCAGAACTTATTACTGGCACATTATCAAACGCACAAAGAAGTACAAACTATTGACAAGTGAGATGTTTATTTAATTAATCTTATAGCATTGCTCAACGTAAGATCGAAACCCTCTCGGACACACTCGGAGAGTTTCCGATTCTCCTCACCCAATCAAAAACAAGCTCGAGCTGTCACGGCCACTTATGAGCACTCCCAACACACTCATGCTCACATAACTTGGCAATGTTAGCAACAAAACCATCGAAATCAGTCAACTGGTGCTTGTCCCCAAGCCTCTAACGCATACGTTCTTTGGGCTTGGGAGGAGCGCGTGACAAACTCAAAGACCGTCTGGGCAGAAGACTTATTGACTTTATTAAATGTTACCAGGAGTCCATTGACCAGCATTTTTTGCAGAGTGGCAGTAAAAATGCAAACTCGTTCCCGTGAAAGAAGGCCAGGGGAACGAGGTTGAGTACAAATGAACTTACCAACACCATCAGCGGTGACAGATACTTCCAGCAAATCAGCCACCATTTTGAAATTGGATGACCTATCATAGCTTCGACATCTTTTAAAAACCTGTCAGCTCCTAAAAAAAGTAACCGCTGCTATAAGTTTTACGTCACGAGGCATAAAACTCAAAAAATATTGATCTGGAATGCTATTCTTAAACATCAGATTCTCTGAACTATTACTCTTCATGTAATACTTTCTTATGAAGAACGTGTTAATGGGTATTTTCTTGACTAACATTCATCCTCCAAGCAAAATGATGCCATTTGTCCCCACTTTATGCTTCCAAAAGCCAAAAGTTCTGACGAAGGATAAAACGTTTTTCCAAAAAAGACGCGCCACTCACCATAAATCCATACGACAGCAATCAGCTCTAAAAACACAATGAACAAGAGCGACAAACCGGCTGAAAACGAGTCGAGCAGGTTAAACACGTATATGCCACCCTGTAAAAGCAAAACAAGAAACTCTCAGTTGAAATGACCAAGCTTGAGTTACGACTAATAGTGTTCCTTTATAACGCCGTAACCTTCAGAGTTTGTCTGTCATACAGCCGTTTCTTAGCAAGGAGTGACGAAATGATCGATCGCTCTTTTCGCATCAGTGTTTCCATCAGTCGAAGATAGAGAAACAAGAAAAAGGTAGTGCGTCAAGGAATTGCACAGGGGGGCAGGGGACAGAGGTTGGGAGTTGAAAATTAGAATGCGGGAACAAGGGGATCTCTTCTCCAGTCTTCTTTCGCTCTTGTCCCAGTGTCCCTACTCTTCGCTTCCCGATCGTCCAGTTTTCTTACTAGAAAGATTAAGTATGACTTTCAGACGGCAAACACCTTGCGAGCAAAGTCTCCTTCGATCTTCCTCGCAAGGTAGACGGCAAACGGCAAACGTCAAACCGCCGTCAAACGTCAAACGTCAAAAGGCAAACATAAACCCTTTGCCTTCTTTTTTCAGCTGTTTGTACAGTAGAGTGAAAATATTTGTATTTGCGATGAATAGTAGAAGATATTTATCAATTTAGGTGTGATTTATTTAAGAAAAAGAACAGAGATAAGTTTTGCGTTTGTTGTTTCCTGTAAACGTCAAACTTAACCTCTCTAATCTCTCCTAAAAGGTACAGGCTGAATTGACTACACAGGAAAGTCCCACTAGAAACAGCAGAACGCATAACACCAACACAACCAGCTCCCTGAATCGACTCAATTTGTGAGGATAGCGTTCTATTGACAAGCGACTACTATCTCCACTAGACCACACTGAAAATCAAATTAAGTAAAGATAAAAATAACACAAAAGATAAGTAAGATACAACAAGTTGACTGCTTGAGGGAATAGGTCCATTTTCTTAAGATAATTCAGTTGGATATACAAATAAATTTATAATGTTTACATTATTTAGAGCGGAAGCTACATCAGACTTAGCTAGTTTCCAGGCGGGTCCTCTATCCTGGTCGAATTGGAATTTGGATTGTTTGGGTTTTTGTGAAGGGAGGAAACCCGCAGAACCCTGAAAAAAATTAAACCCTCGAAGCAACGCGAAAACCAACAACAAATTTAACCCACGTATGGCACCGGGCCGGAATCGCACCACTGCGCCATCCCTGCTCCCCAAACAGCTGGTGGGTCTCGCTAATTAGGCCGCCCACTTTACAGTTCCTTTGTTGTTATGGCACAAACCTTGTCTTTTTTTAAAATATAAATTATTGTGTTATCGTGCTAATTAGTTTCTAATCTCTGTCATCCGTCAGTCCGTAGGGCAAACCAAGTCTCGCTTCCATATCATGCAGAGGCCAGGTTACATTTCACAGAACCGTCTAATGGTCTGTTCTGTTGCAGCCTGGTCTTAAAGGTCATATTGTTTGGATGATAGCGAAATGCTGATTTTGAGGTGATTTTGCTGCGTCACACAACAGTCTAATACAGTCGAACCTCTTTTTTAAAGTGGCCACCCCCTATTAAGTGGCCACCCTTCATTAAGCGGCTAGTTATCAAAGTTCCGAGATTACTGTCAGTAAAATACGGAGAAGAAAACCCCTATCAACCGGCCACCTCTATCAAGCAGCCGTGGCCATCTTTAGGTCGTCTCGTTGAGGGTTCTCCAATTTTCTTTACCTCTGTTAAACGACCACCCAAAATTTAATACACGTAGTTTAGCTTTGTTTTGAAAAGACTATAACAGATAACAGTTCGAAGTAGAAAAGCACGATTGTCTTGAAGTGATTCCATATTCACAAAAAAATTAACTCCATGGTAAAAAAATATTCAGAGTACACCAACTCCTATTAAACTGCCACCTCCCATTTCCCCGACGGTGGCCGCTTAACAGGGGTTCGACTGTGTTTAATGAAATCTCAGCTTTCAGAAGTTAGAAAAACAGAAATAAATCAGCTACAGGGAGAAACACACGGTCAAAATTTGACAAGATTCAAACGGATTGTAAACTACGACGACGAAGTGCGTGTTATATAGCTTACAGTGAGAAAGAATTATTACCTGACTGTCAAGTCCCAACATGATCAACATGAAGAAGAACATCACGGCCCAGACCTGGGGCACAGGCAACTCCGCTAAGGCTGCTGGATAGGCTATAAACGCCAATCCGGGACCTTCGTAAAATTCAAAGAGGAAGGCATATGTAAGGCAATCTGATTAACGCAACAATATGTCAATCATCATTTGTAATACTGACGACGGACGGGAGAACTCGTGCGAGCTAATCGGGTTCGGCTATTTTTGTGGTAAGTTGGTTAGGGAACAAAACAAAATGCCGGTTTGCTCTAAATGATTGTAGAAAATTTTTTTTAAGTCGATAAGAGAGCTTAGAAGACTTAAAACCAACTAAAACACAAACAATCACAAATCAATTGAAACTATCCAGAAATCAAACACTACCGACCATCACAGTTCAATCTTTATTGAATTAAATCTTGATTTACTTTTCTCCATTTAGTCCTCATTTTTAATCATCCACTACATAAACTGAAAAAAAAATGAGGCACTCGCCAGCGATAAACCCCAGAATTGAGAAAATGGCAAATCCTGCAAATATGCTTGTAGCGCAGTTAGTGACGGATATGATTAAGGCGTCCCTAAAAGAAGTGATAGCAAAAGACACTTAATCGAAGAGGTCGGGTAGCTGCCCTCGCACGGACTCACATGAAAGGCTTGATACTCTTTGAGAGGACAATAGAACAAGCGACAGAAACAATGGCCCTAGCCCTAAAACAATAACAGCTGCTAACAAGCAAAAGAATTACAAGCTTACAACAGCGGCTACACTTCCGAATCGAAGTGTTCTTTAATTTGTGTTTGTAACATCACTTCATACAAGCTAAAAGGAGAAGCTGCTGAATTCCAAAGCCCGCGGTGTTTCTGGTCAGACATGTTCCTTAGTCCAGTTCTGGCTCTCTCTGTAACGCAACGCTACATTCTCAGGGGAAAGGGTTCGTCTCTCCCGAGAACGTAGCTTGGCGTGTCAGAGAGAGGACTAGAACTGGACTAACATGTTACTATGAACATGAAATAAGTATGCTCGAGGATGGCTAGGGGCCCGCAGGCTCACAAACATTGCTCATTGCACTGTTTTTGGATCGCAAGGAATCTGAATCGGAAAATATTGGGAAAAATCAAAAGGAATTTGGAAATTACAAAACGAAAACCTTACTTTAGAATGTTGCTCTTCTTGTAGTTGTAGCTAGCAAATGTGAGGTTGACGCCCATTCCCATTGTTAACGAGTACGAGACTCTAGCCGCAGCGTCTATCCACACCTTAAACAGCAAAATAGGGTTCAAGTGGGGCATTGACGGCGTGGTAAAGAGGTAAAGTCTGTATACGAGCCAAGTGGCTCATCAGGCCGGAGTTTATCCCGCTTTCTGTAACATGAAGCGACTAGGAATATTCCTGGATGGGATGCTAGTCCATCGCAGGGTTACCCCCAGCATTGAGTGACCCATTTGTAAACTTGGGTGGAGCCTTGCATACGGTCGGCACACCTAAAATTTGAATTAACCAATCAGGATTCTGCAGGGGGGGAACTCTACTGTCCTGACTTCAAATGCATGTTAATTTAAGTCAGGCATCGTTTCTTACTTAAGACGGCATTAAATGTTCCGGAAAAAGGATTTTTTTTCACTCCAAAAGCCATATGAGATTGTAAAGAGTGAAAACTTGAAACATTTTATGTCTCCAACCTTTTGATTTGGCGCCAAAAATGTGTCGCCCGCGCTTGGCAACTTGTTCTTCAATTGCTGTCGCCAGGTAAGATAATAGTTGTGTCATCTTGGACATTTTGAACAAAATGTGTTGTTCCTCGTCAAATTAAACCCAGAATCCTTGTGTTGAGGATTAGGAGAAGCCAAAGTAACTTAGAATTGTCTTTATTTTGTTAACTGTAAAGAAAAAGACTATTAACGCGTCGTTTCGGTAAGACAACTAGGTCTTGACTGCCGCTTGTACAGCGGGTGCGGCCACCGTAAGCAAGGAGAGTGGCACTGTGAGAGTGAAGTGTCTTGGCCAGGAACAAAACACAATGACCCTGGCTAGGGCTCGAACCCCGACCGGTAAATCCGGAGTCGAACGTACTAACCATGAGGCCACCACGCCTCCACAGTGGTGCATACTGTTGATCATTAACTTTTTACCCTTAAACAAGTCGAGTTACCTCTTATCGGTCGCCAGAGAGCGAGAGGTCGCATACTCCTTACATGGAGAAAGAGAGGCTGATCAGAAATTGCTATTTAGTAAAGACTATAAATCGTATATGTACCTTGGGATCGCCACGTCGCTCCCAGGAAGGCATAAGGTAGAATATCAGTCCGTCCTTCCCTCCAGGTAAGGTGATACCCCGGAAAAATAGGATCACCAGGATGAAGTAGGGACCGTGGCCGTCACGTACACAACCTGTTGACGATCGCAAAATTAGCTCCCTGCTGTTCCGTAAACCGACGTCCCTGAGTCTTCGTGCGTTCCTCTCCTTCTAGAAGACCTCTTCTGAACTAATATTAATTGACGTGTAGCGACTAGAACTTTCTTTGCGTTTGCGTTTGCGTTTGCGTTTCTCCGTGACCCCTGGGAATTATGCAACCCACTCTGTAGTACTTAAGCGTTCTTCATGCGTAGTTTTGGTTTCTGCCGCGTTTTCCTTAGCTGCTTCACTGTCGTGAGCCCTGAAGTGCAAATTCTAGAATTCGAGTCGCCACAGTTTTGTAAGTTTGTTTGCTCCGTTGTCAGTTTTTTTGTTTTTTTGTTTGTTTTTTTTTTGTCGTTATATTTGTACCTAAATATTTTGTCTTGTTTATTTTTTCAGTGGAATCACAATCACACACCCACGATCACTTTTTGTTTCTCTCGTGTTTACGCCCAGCATGATTAAACTTGTGCATTCAAACTGTGACGCCTGTAGCGCTTACTAGACCTACACGACGCAAAACATTTTGCTGAGTATAGATACTTTTGCGATGAACCTAGGAATAAATAATCATCATCATTTTGTTTGCCACGATAGAAAAAAGTATACACAATAACAGTGAATAGGCGAGGAGACATCCAAGAGGCCACCATGCAGGCCTGTTGCGGAGGCCCCTTCAACTGTTAATATAGTTTAAATGTAGTTTAAATTTTTAGCTTACAGAACCCACAATACGAAACCCATTTTCTAAGCATTGGAACTAAGTAGCTGAACCTTAATCATGTGAGAGGCACGTGATCACCTTTCCCGTCGTACGCACGCCCTTCCACATACAGAAATACACTAGTATCCAGGGCACGAGTACCGAGATGGTGATCGGTCCGTTGAGAGGGCCTGGTTCATGAACTCAGCTGGTGATCTTTAGAACTTTTTCCCTAAAGAAAACAATTAAAATTTTATCAATATTGTTTTATTAGACGGCTTTATTTTCGGTCACTTTTTTTTTGGCTGAAATTAAAATCGTCCGAAATTTTTTGCAAGTAATGTAGACTTTCGAAAATCGTTCTTAATTTATAATGTAATTATCGACTTACTCAAGGAATTCTCGACTGGGCGAGGCTCCCGAGGCGTTCGGATTGGAAGCATTAAAGATGTAACAATCTGGCGTGTTCCAAGGATGGTGACAACCCACCCAAGGAATACTGATCTTTCTTGAAAGCTTGGTAGAAGTAGAACAAAGACCACGCCATGATAACATTGTAATACATTGACACCAGGAACGAAACGGCAATGCTGGCAAACCCGATACCTAGAAAGGAAGAAAATCGAGTCAGCAAAATAAGCGTCTAGGATGCAATTGTCTCTGGCACCGTCAACACTACGGCGGAGAAATTTGAAAACGGAGGTTTCACTCTGAAAACACATTAAATGTTTTCCGTCCACACTACGCCGGAGGAATTTCAAAACGCAACAATCACCGGTCATTTTGGATTCGTGTTTGGGTTAAACTCGTCAGGAAAATCACATGGTTATCGTAACCTCATCGTTTTGGAAAAGCTTCGTTTTCAAAATGTTTTCTGTCCTAACCGGAGAATAAAACTGTATGAAAGCTCGAACATGAGCATAAGGATTTACACTACTCGTGATATTTGAAAATTCTTGCAAATTGAATTCCCCTAAAAGCTCGTGCAATTTTGAGAGAATTTTCACACATCACTTGTAGTGTAAATCCTTAATAGCACTCGCATTTGTAAAATGATACGAATCTTGGACGCCCTTCTGGAGCAGTGATGAGAGAAGAATTGAATGACAGTCTTAAGGGAGGGACCATTAGAAAATTGAAGTGGGAGTGAGGGAAAAGCAAAAAATAGTTTATGCAAGGAAGGGTGACTGAAAAAAAATCTTGCAAAGCAGAAGTGAAGAAAAAAAATTCATGCAGAGTGAATTGGACTGTCGAGCTTTAAAACTATACCCGCCTGAATGGCAACTTGGCAGCCACTTTAAACTGCATACTTTATACTTGGCAGCCACTTTGAACTCGACAATTTGCGACTTTGTCAGCTTGTAACTTGGCAACCACTTTATACTGAGTAGCAACCTCATCATGGACACTGCTAGCCAAACGCCCTTGCAGAAAAACCCTTATGAATAACCATGGCTTAAAAGTGATTAAAAAACCATGTGCTATAAAGAGCCATCCTGCTTTATATTATTCGTTTGCATTTAGGCAAGCACATCAGTACTGTGTTTTGAAAGAAATATAGAGTGATTTCCAAATAGAATATTTCCCCCTCCAATTCCCACCCCAATTAAAAAAATTCGTGCAGGGGATTAGCCCCCGCAAAAAAAAATCCTGCAGTGGCATTGGACGTGAAAAAAAATTCCTGCAAGCTGAAAAGGTCCCAACCTGCCCCCCATCCTCCCCCCCTAAATTTTCTAATGGTCCGTCCCTAAGTAAAGCACAGGGAGAAATATTGCGTTACTGTATTCTTTAAGTACCATCAGAAGAGAAACTTGTGTAAAATAATTAAGTGTCTGTGAAGTTTCTTTCCAATCACAAATCAAAACAGTCATCATTACGTTTCTGTTACGTTTCCTCCGTCGGTTTCCTCAACTGAGACGCGATGCCGTGTTAACAGCAAATCTCAAGAGTCTAGTTCTGACTTACTAGACTTGAACCCTGTCTACCCCGTGCAAGGGGGGCATACAGTGTGGCACTAAATTTTTACGGGTTCTAATTTTTGCGAATTTTTGCGATTTTTTCCACGATCCGCAAAAACAAATTCTCGCCAAAATTTTTTCCGCTAAAATCTACTCAACTGGCAAAATTATACATACAAACATCACAAGTAGAATCTTGCTGCTGTCATTTATTTAAAGTCTCTTTTGTTCAAAAACAAAACGATGAAATGAGAAACAAAAAAAAAAAATTTACGGGAAAGGATCGCCTGAAGATGCTCTACTTAGTAGAGCGTCTACAATTGCACACAAGAGCACGATGTAATTGTGATAGAGTGACACTGATTACTGGATTACTGTGTTTTATATCTCTACATATTGTTCTCGCTTGTCAATAGACCAATTTCGATATATCGAAATTCAGCCTAAAACAATAGACCTCAGTAAGAGGCGCTGGGGAATAACTACAGAGTTTGTGGGGCTTATTCCCCAGAGCCTCGTGCTGAATTTTAATATATCGAAATTGGTCTATTGCATGCAGTTTATTTAACAATGTGGAAATGTTGTAGAGTCAATAAGATGATTGCTTGTCCAAGAATGGTTGGAAATGTGTTTTTCCTTCCTTTACATCCGGGCCATTATAACAGTTCTGACCATTTCCTATTTTATTTTTGTTTTTTTTTTCCTTCCCACTTTCCTAAGACAAATACGTGCTCTCCTCTCCCCCAATTCTCTAGAAACATATCGTTAACTGTGCAAAGATACATCTTTAGTCAAGCACACCACCGCTGAAGACAAACCTTTAATGAAGAAATGTCTGTTCCGCTAAAGAGGTCCAGTCTGATTGGTTAGCAAATGACAAACAAAGGAAATGAGTTTCTTGGCCGCCACATACAGTATAGGACGATATCATGTTCATATTAAGCTAGCCGCACAAAAAAGCAAATGAATGTGTTCATCCAATGAACAGTCTACTGTAGTGATAAATTTCCATAAAGCCTTCGGTAAGCACCGGTGCATATCGACATACGACGATCAAGTTCTTGTTTGAGTGTTAATAAGGTTTCAGTTCATAAGACTTCCAAGATCTACAGGTTTGTTTGTTTCATTGATTTTGTAGTCACGAAAGATATCTTTGAAGCAGTTTGCTATTGTTATATGCAGTAAAGACTTAACGAAACTGCCAATATATCGGAAACGAAACGAAATCAACAAAACAAAAGAACCCATGATCATGATTACTAAGCGTTATTTGCAGCTGAGGAGACTGTAGTCCTGCACTCCGGTTAGCCTGAGTAACATTCCTGTCAGCCAAAATAACACTCAGGTTAGCATGTTCACGGTTAGCTTTCAATAATGATAATGATTTCTCTGACTGTTTTGATGGTTTCGTTTCGTTCGTTTCGGCTGTTTCGTTTCGGTTGTTACGTTTCAGTGGTTTGGTCGTTGTTTCGAGTTCTAGTACATGTCGTTCGTTTGGCCGCACCTAAGCAAGTGAAATAGTTTCTGATTTAAGCTCGAGTCACGAGTTAGCCCGGTCTAGTTAATTTCGATTCAACGGTAATTTTGTTTGTCTCTTTGTATAATTTCAAGTTGTGGGTCTAGTCCTTATAGCAGGGCAGATCTGAGGAAACTGATTGATGTCAGTTTAGCTAACTCATGACACTGCCAGAGAAGCTTACCTACGTTTCCTTAAATTCTGCTCAAACTTACTTGAATTTTATTCTTCGTAAATGCAATACCTCATTCGCATCAAACAACACTGTTTTAAGGTTCGATGCTCAGGCATTCCAACCACGTCACAGAGAGGCGCTTGCCAAGCATTTCTCATAAACATATTACACGTTAGAAAAGGAAAGCGTGTACTTAAGCCTATCAGTAGAGAATTCTGAGCTGTATAAGTAAATGAGTGGCTTGTGTGTCATTTGGGCGAGTTGATAATGTTGACAAGATCGGTTTATATTTCGCTTTGTTGTGAACAACCTAAAACAAGTTTCACTTGGCCGGTCATGCGAAAGAACGGCATTCAGTTATAAAGTCTGAAATGTGTGCGGAATTTAAGAGAAACCGTCAGTGATATCACTAAGCCCGCATGCTACCGTGACACTTAGATTGTTTCATCTTTTTCTCTGGTGTTTGCAGGACTAAGAAAATATAACTCTACCTTTTCCTTAAAACTTCGATTTTGATATGATTAATTATGAGCTTTATTTCAAGTCGGCCTCACACTGTGAGCCCAGTCGGTGCCTTGAAAACACTAACAGCTACTAATAGAGGGCCTGGGTTGGGATGGACCGACAGAGAGAGAAATGATCTCAGATCAGCAAAATTTACTGATAGCTGATAACTGACCGACAGTTTTACTGATAACTCAACTGATAAGTAATATATCAAACATGAGAGACAGTGTTTTATCGGGATATTCAAACACCGAGAAGAGACTTAAAAATACGACGCGCAGCGGTGTTTTTTAACAAAATTCGAGGTGTTTGGATAGCCGATGAAACATTGTCTCTCAAGTTTGATATATCTTCCTAATCGAAACAAAAATTAGGGAGCAAATGGAGAAGTAAAATCGTCAAAATCTGTGCTAATTAAGATCGGCCGGGTGTACAAACCTCCTTCATGGCTGTGATTTTCTTTGTTTTATAACTTGATGAATTATAATGAGTTTGAGAACTGCATGAGATTCCAGCACCTCCACCAGACATTTCGAATCGCAAACAGCATACAACAAATAGCCGTGAACAGTCGCGAAGGATTCATGGCTGGCCTGAGAGTACTACGGTTAGCCTAGTTTAAGATAAATATGACTCTGGTTTGCCCAAATAACGTTCCAGTTTTTTATGCTAACTCGAGTGCTGCCGGTTTGCTATTCGCTGTTCGAGTTTTCCACACAACCGCGTTTGGTCGATTTCGTCTCATCTCGGCAGTGTGCAGCTCGAGGAGACTGGAGAAATTTAGGCCAATGCACAGGCATCCTGTTGAATTTCCTAACTTTGCGCTCCTAATCCAATAGTCCGGGTGCCCGTGACCGACTATGGCCGTCCCGTTTACTTGGAAAGCTGGCAAATTTTAACTTTACCAGAATTATTCCTTGGACCTTAGTAGTTAATGCTAGGGTGGCAGTGGAAACTCTCGAGTGGGCGGTTTGTAGTTACATGTGTGAAAACATTTGTAACGCTGATGTGGGGACTGGGAGTAACTCTGTATCACTAGTTGTATAGAGACTATGCTAAGAATCAAACATATTTTGTGAATAGCTGCTTTCCTCATATACTCACGTTGTCTAGGGTTGTGAGAGCTGTGTAGGAGGTGCGAGAGGTGTGGAATTGAAATATACACGTAGAAATTAATGATAGGTCATTAGGGATGTCCCTCCGGAAATTGCACTTAATGAAGTAGCTCACTGTGTTTAATTTCTAGAGGCCTAGGGCTGCTTCAATGTTTAACCGAATATTTGCCAAATTAAGGAGGTATAAAGAAAAACTGGTAGCTTCCTTTCCACCTTTTGTATGTTAATTTCCAAATTGTGTATTTCCATAGCAACCCTATTAAGGAAATATTCTTTTTCTGTGATGCTATGACATTAAGACTAACTTACATATTTTACAAATGTATTATATTTTTGAAGAAAAGATACGTATTGAAAAAATGTTCGTATTAAAAATAAGGGATTAAAAACACGATGTTTTTGTTGTTCCACTTCATTTTCCCGTCTATCCATTCCTTTGAATCGCATCTCAAAACTGAGTTTCAAAAAGTAAGGTGAAGTCATAAAAGAAGTATAAAAAAACACATCTGCCGCGCGAAGAAAACCACGGTACTTGTTTCTAATAAATAGAGACAAAATCACATAATATAGAATCCGATACAACCAGTTTAATTTTAAATGAATAATACTGGGGGACGATTTCAGTCATTAACAAAGGACTGTTTGAAGAAAAGTGTAAATCTTAACGGAAGGGCTCTCTTTACATGCTTCGTAATTGCAAACAATTTCAATGATTGAGATTCCAAAACCAAAGGAGGAATTGTTGGAGTTACTGTCATGGAGGGAGCACGAGAAAGGTGGGAACTCGCAGCTCGTATGATGGCAGCAGCAACAATTTCTTTCAAAGTTATGGGTGGGACTTCAGCAGGCTCGAGCTTCCATAAAGAACTGGAATCACAAAGAATTGAAAGAGATGAAAATGGCATGCACAATATCATTCAGTGCATTGACACGAAATTGGTAAATCCATTCGATATCGGTCAGTACGAAGGAGAAAAGATGCCACTGATTAATATCGCCACTGGGACAGTTGCACCATCTGAACTTTCGGAATCTTTGCTCACTGCTAAGGAGCAAGGCGAAAAGGCAATGGGAGAGTTTGTCCAAGCCAGGCTAATAATATCTGACAAGGAGAATTTCTGGGATCCTTTGAAGAAAATCAACGTCAAAACCTTTCAAAGTCTGAACAAACCTGTTGAGCCAAGTAAGATCTGAAGACAATCAACCTCGACATGTCAGGTGTATAGTAGACTTCTTGCTGTGTCCAAAGACCATGACATTGATCTAGAAGAAGTGCGGTCGTATGAACTTGCAACTGTTCCCCTTGCATTAGCCAACATGGATGGGTCTCTGAGGAAACCAAGCAAGGGGCTACTGGAAATGGGCAGTATTGCCAGGAGCACACTTCCCGCTTATAGTCTTCACCAAACAGCATACATAGTTACTGACTGTCTGGCAGTAATTCATATGTTGTCAAAAGGAAAGATGCAATCGGAGAGCTATCTGACACAATTGCAGCAACTATTATTACGATACGACACGATGAGATACGATACGATAAGGTAGTACGATACAATACTTTATTTAACGTGGGATTAACGCTTATAATAATAATAATAATAATAATAATAATAATAATAATAATGTCTTTATTGTCGTGTCAATTACATCTAGCAGTGGAGAATCCCCACTGCTAATAGGGGATGCCTAACTAGATCTATCTAAAAATAATACACAGAAAAGTACTATACGAGAAATCAAAATTATGAGTGACAAAGACGGCAGCCACTACATCCATCCACCTTAGCCAATCGGCTAGTTTACAGGTAATCCACGGCCCTACTATATTCTAAAAATTAAAACTAAAAATGTACAAAAATTGATTGTATAAAACTATAAATGCAGAGAACTAAAAATCTAGAGAATCAAATCACAATAAATTCCGATATCAGTCAAACTTAAGCGATCGAATTTTGTTGTTCACTTTATTAGTGCCTACTTTAGTTCTAATATCACTTTTTTGTTAGCTCGTTTCATTTCTTTGCGGCAAAATATCTCCATGATTTGAAACCATATTTAGTCGTGTTAATTTTCGGCGAAGACAGGATATAGTAATGTTGAAGATTATCCTTGGATGAACGTAAGATGATAAGATCTCTAATTGCGAATGGAGCTTTGTCCGATATACCATTGTTTATTGTCAACAGCATGTCCTGGATTCTTCGAGTTTCCATGGATGTTCGGAGTCTGATTCTTTGCAAGAGATCTTGATAAGATGAACTTTTATTTTTGAGCTGACGTACCTTAAAGCCCTTCCATTGTCCTTCTCGATTTTAGCAGTGTTTCTTTTTTCGCAGTGGTGACAGACTTGGTTGCAATACGGAGTTGAAATATGGTAGTGTAAATGCGCGGTATAGCGATTTCTTAGTTTTAGTTAGTAAAATATTCTTCAGTCTGCAACTATCATTGCTAAATTCCAGTTCGCCAGTCAAGTCCATATTGTCCAAGACCGATATAATGTAGAAGATTCGATTAAGTCGGGAGAATCTCAGTGGACGGCCATAAATTCCAAGCAGAGAAACCAAGTTCCCTGCCAGTCTCAAGTGTTATTTGTCCAGTGGAAAAACCAAATCTAAGTTATTGACGTTTCTACTTTCTGATTGCATTTGGTGTGAGAACCTTCCCGGACAACTCAAGGATAGTCAGACACTCCTTCTACCATCACCAAGATGGGTCAGCAGTGAAAGTGACTAAAACGTTGAACAGAGAAGGTATAATTCCTCTCTATTCCGACCACGAGGAAGCAGACAGTAGGATGTTTGTGCATTGCGAATATATTGCAAACCAGTCATCAGACATCAGCAATTCTTCCAAGAGGATCATCGTTTTTTCTCCAGACACAGATGTAGCAGTTTTATGTTGGTATCACTTCAGCCAACTGTCCATTCAAGAGCATTAGTTCCACAAAGGTACTGGAGGAAACAGAAGGTTCATTCCAGTACACGAGGCTGTGGGTCCAGATGTGTGCAATCTTTTACCGGCCATGCATGCTTTGACAGGATGCGATTCCACGAGTAACCTAAACGGCATAGGCAGAAAGGGAGGGCTCACTACACTGAAGAAGATAAAGATGACCCTGTTGGACTGAAGAACCTGGGTACAGACTGCACAGTCATGAGCGATGAAACGTTGACTATTTGTGTCAAATTTACCGGTCTTCTACTTCAAATTTGAACCATCTCAGGTACAAGCTTTTTACCAAGAAAAACCTAGAAAGCAGCACACTTCCGCCTACTGACGATAGTGGATTGTATATGTCAAAAGGGCCAACTATCAATGCTTTATTTGGAAACATGCCCGAGACAGGAGGCTTTCACTAACATAACCAGATGGAAATGGGTGGACTAAGGATGAGTGGGGACATCTTGTTCCCAAATTGATGAAGAAAGATCCAGCTCCAGAGAATTTCTTGGAACTGACTCTGTGGAGGAGTAAGAAGGATTTCAATGCAAGATGTTCTTGCCGGAGAGTTGGACTCTCCTGCACGGCTGATTGCACTTGTGAAAATGAACGCAGCAACCTCCAAGAAAATGACGGAGACGAGGAGCTTTGACCCTTTGTATTATTTCAATTGTGATGTCATTCACGTGTGCAATAACGACATGATTGAAAAGCGCTAATTAGGTAAGTAAGCAATTTGAAAGCTCTACTTGCCATATAAATTTGATTACTATTAAGTAAATGCTTTTGAGGATACGTGGGTAGGGGCACAAAGAGCGACCCCTCACGTTCACGAACGAGGAAAGCACAGGTTAAATGATTAGTAAATGGGTGCAGGGACCATATCTAGGAGGGTGAACTTTTATTTTTCCCTGTAGATAAGTCATAAGCCTGTTTTTAAATTTAGAGAAGGGACTTCTCAACGCTACAGGCAATTTAAGCTTCAAGAATAAGATTTTTATTTTATTTTGGATGTGAAATGCCTCGTATCTTCTGTCTAAATTGTGATATTTTTCTCATTAGTTTTTAATTGATAAGTGAAAGGAACTCTATACAAAAATAAGAACAAAATGCCCTCTCCTAAAATGCCCTCTCCAAAAAGACGTTTAAGATTGTGTGAACAGGTAGAATGCACTCCGCCATATTTACTTTCTCCATTTTTGTCAATTTTATGACGTCATAATCTGATCATGTGACGTATTATAACCATCGTCATGTTATCCATGGCATAAACTCTATCCTGTGAAAATTTTGTATTATTAGACAAAATCTGTTGATGGCTATAGGTCATAAACTATTTCACCCCTGGTCCCAGATTGTTGTAAAAATCACTTTAAAAAACAGCATAGATACTCTGAAGGCGTGTACTTTGTGGTGCTGTAAATTACCATGGCCCACTTAGCCAGCTTCACTGCCACCCCATTATTATTCCCTGAGGTCTAAAAAACATTGCTGGGTGAGTCAAAGTTTGCCAGCTTGTCGAGTAAACGAAATCCTTTTTTTACCCTCTTTCCCAACGTGGGCACCCGGACTAAATCATTACAACAGGATCGATGGCAAAATCTGAGTGATCCGTTGAAAATAGCAAATAATTTGGCTAGCTCGCTAACAGAAACCTCACCTGTGGCCCGGTGTCTCTCTAAGGAAGAGAAAATGGCATTGCTTGCGTGACCGTATGTGTGAGAAAAGTTAACTAGACTTTCCTATGTACTTTTCGCGGAAACAGAGGTTGTAAGGTCGACAGCTTGCCAAGAGACAGCGGTTACACCGCTGACAAACTTACCTACTTACCCAGGAGGGGCTGGGAAAGATTCACTAAGTGAAACTTGGAGAAGGTGATCTTCCTTCTTTGCTTTCTTTTTTATTCCATTTTCTGGTGACAAATATGTCTTCCTCGCTCACTTTTCCCGCAGTTCTCAAGAAGATATCGTAAACTGTGGAATAAAAACAGTAGTTAGTCACGTACACCACCCCTGAAGGGAATCCTTTATTCGAATGCGGAAATCAGGTCAAGACTCTTCTGTTCTGAGAAGTCTCGTGATTGGTGTAGCCACTACACAATTCTAGCCGCATAAAACCCTGAATTAAATTGCTCTGCCAGTGAACACAGTCCACTGTAGTGACAAATTTCGATAAAGCGTCGCCTTCTTTAAGCGTGCATATCCTGCCACAATAAAGTTCCTGTCTTGGTGTTCATACGATTTTACGCAAGATCCACAGGTTTGTTTGTTTGATTGATTTTGTAGTCATATTTTCAAGTCACATATCCATAAAGCAATATATATCTAATTGTTAACAATCCATTTGTCGCATGGGTGGCCTGTACTTCATTAAAAACAAACCAAACGGCCGAAACGACGAAAACCAAACGAAATCAACGAAACATGAGAACCAGTTATCACAACTTAAAGCTAACGCTTAGGCTCTGACAAGAGGCTATTCAACCGGAGTCCATTAAGAAGACTGTATACCTGATCATACCTGCAGTCCTGCTCTCGGGTTGGTTTGAAGACTAATCAAAACGTCTCAAAATAACGTGTCTACGTTAGCTCTTATTGACAGTGGCTTCTCTAATCACGGTTTCGTTGATTCGTTTAGCTCGTTTCGGCTGTTGCGTTTCGGTCGTTTCGGTCTTTTCGTTCAATTGTCTCGGGTTTTTGTACAGACAGTCGTCATGGGCGTCTGAATAAAAAAGAAGTCAGTAGTTTCTGGGGGCGTAGCCCGCGTTACGCTCAGGTCGAGTCGACTCAGTCGATTTAAGTTCGATTCAACGTTAATTTTGTTCTTCTCTTTAACCATGTTGTAATTCTATTTTATTTGACCTTTTCAAGTTTTGGATCTTATGTTCCTAGCGTGGCAGATCCGAGTAGTCGGATTGATTTCAGTTCATTCACACTTTTTTCCAGAGCGGCCTGCAGGATCGGTTTAGGATCTAGAGGAATCTCACTTGACCGTTTTTTTTTTTTTTTTCAGAATAGATTCACGGTTCACATGCAACGCAATGCAAATCACAGCGATGTGCGTGAGAATAGTCTCGAATAACTGTGGCGAGAGCAAACTAAGCGTCAAGCGATCGTGTTACGCGTCTGTTGAAATCCTATCCGCAAGACGATCCGACTAGTGAACGTCGCCCGAATTCCGACGATTCCAGAAAGCTAAACTTTCTGGACGTATTTCTCCCCTGGAGCAAATCAATAAAGCCCTTTTAGCCTGCCTTACTCACTTGTTTTAGATCGCAGAGAAATCCACTGCTTACAGGCATCACTCTAAAAGGCGTCACGATAAAAGGCATCACGCTAGAAGGCATCACGCTAAAAGGCATGACGAAGAAAAGGATCACGCAAAAACGCTTCGTGCGAAAAATCATTACGCTTAAAAAGGCTTCACGCTAAAATTCATAACGTTTTAAGGCATCCCGCGAAAAGGTATCACGCATAAAGGCATCCCGCCAAAAGGCATCACGCGTAAAGACATCACGCGAAAAGGCATCGCGCAGAAAGGCATCACGCGAAGAAGCATCACGCTGAGAGGCATCACGTAAACAACAACAACAACAACAACTTTATTATGACTCGCATATTTACAGTTTTGCAGAAATATGTACACTTAAGTTTAAAAAGCTTGACAATAGCAATAGCGCAAACCCGCAGATGGCCTTGGCTAATCTAGGCGGGCCACATATATATTTATGTTAGACCATTATATAGCGTATATAATAGTATAATCACGTGAAAAGGTATCACGCTTAAAAGCATCACGCGAAAAGGGCCTCACGCAAAAAGGCCTCACGCAAAAAGGCCTCACGCAGAAAGGCCTCATGCAAAAAGGCCTCACGCAAAAAGGCCTCACGTAAAAAGGCATCACGCGATACCTTTTTGCGTAATGCCTTTTCGTGTGATGCCTTTTTCGTGATGCCTTTCCGCATGATGCCTTTCAGCGTGACGCCTTTTCGCACGATGCTTTTTTACGTAATGCTTTTTGGCATGATGCTTTTAATCGCGATGGCTTTTCGCGTGGTGTCTTTCAGCGTGATGCCTTAATAATCTGTTGTTACTTTCATAAAATGAAACTCTCGGTTTCGCGTGATTCGTTCACTTGCTCCGATTAACGCAAGTATGCCAGTAGCGTGACGCTCGTACTATAACTCGTGCTTTAAATAAATTGTAAAGGAAACATAATACAAGCGTTACTCTTCCGGTATCATTACGAATTAATTCGATTTGGCCTGATGCCCTCACAGGTGGAGCACGCTCAGTATGTAAGCTTCAAAATATCGACATACAGTGTAAGAGTTCAACCCTAATTTTAAAATATACGGAGCGTAGTTAATAATTAGTCATGACCTTCGTTGTAAGAGATTGTATGAAAAATACTACTGTCGCTTTAAATTGCACGAAGTTACACGATAAAATTTCCCTTTAAACTCAACTTAGTTGTCTTCTTGACCTTTCCTATGATTTTACAGTGCAAAAGTTTCTTAGCGGTGGGTTAAGACCTTTTGTGAGCAGGTTGGTTTTCCACCCCAAGAAGCGAAGCGAAGGTTGGAATCCCTCTCAGGATCGAGTTCGCTTTCGGCGGTGAAAAAAACCCATTAATTGTTAGTTTTCAATCCGCTTGTAATTTTTATATTTGTCTGTGTGACTAAAACCCGTCATTTCAACGTTTTAGCCTGTTATTTGTTGCCCAAAAAAATTAAATCGAAAGCGACTTGTGCCAGGGTGGTTGGACACAAAATCAATAGCACAAACTGCCGTCAATTCAACGTTTTGTGCCTGTCTTTCATAACAAAATTTATTGTAACCTGCCAGTTTCGAGAACCGCCATTCACAGGAACCTTACATTAAACGGCTAAGAATTGTTACAAAAGAGTGTAGCGATAGTCAACCTGCACCTCGTGTCCACGTGACTTTGGTCCCGTGAACAAAAGGCAAAAACTAGTGTAAAAAGGCCATTCTTGAAATACCAGTTCCTCTTCAGTTCACATTGACAGTATAAACATTAATAATTAGATCAACAGTACTAAGAAATAAATTATTTTATTTATTTCTTTACCTGGATTGATCAATAAAAGATTACTCTCATGGCAAGCGCAACACCAGCAGCTCCATCCACCAAAGAGACGACCAACTACGCACGCTTGTGTCGTCTCCTGGTTGATGTTGGTACCCAGGCCCTCAGGGACACACTTGATGCCATTCACGCACCAGCAAATCTCCACGCAGTTTTGGCGGCAAATAAAGCCATTTTACAGGGTCTCAGAACGAGAAGAATTATCAATGCTACGCAATGGGGAAAGCTCTTTCCTGTCATTCCTTCTGCAGTGTCTTCAAAAACTTTTGACACTACTCTTTTGATGGTTCTCTTAAGAAACTTGTGCGGCTTACCTTCTCCAATAACCGGATGGGACACACTTCCCGCTGCAACGGAAATGAGTCGTGAGGCGGATATTGCTCGTATTAAGTACTTTAGAAACACCGTGTACGCGCATGCCGAACAAGCTTCGGTTGATGACACAACGTTCAACGCGTACTGGCAAGACATCCGGGACACTCTGGTGAGGCTAGGAGGAGTTAGGTACAGGGCACCTATTGACAATCTGGAAACTGAGTGCATGGACCCTGAAATTGAAGATCACTACAAACAACTTCTTAGTGAATGGAAAAAGGACGAGGACAACATAAAAGATGAGCTAAAAGAGATTGGAGCCGAGATTAGAGATGTCGGAACCATGATGACAGATGTCATGAAAAAACTTGATGATTTAACAGAGGCAACTGCGAAAAACCGAGAGGAATCAAGTAAAGAAGGTAGGTTTTAATAACACTAAGATATTTGTCAGTTTATTTAGATCAATTCCATTTAATTGTATTACTAATCGTATCTATTACAAACTTCTCGATCGTGATTGGTTCTCCGCGCGCCTATTGTTACGTAATCGGCGCGCGATCACGTGGGTGTCCAATAACAGGTATTCAATTTGAACTTTTTGCAACTGGAAACCTGTAATTGGATACCCACGTGATTCGCACGTCAATTACGCGTGCTTTAATGGCTTCCTTCGCACTGTTTCCTACAATTTTCTAAACTTATGAAAAGCGCTACACACGTGTTCGCTCAAAACACATTTTTCATTCCGAAATTAGTTATAGATACGATTAATTAGTAATTGGACCTCATGTCGTACAATTCAGGGTGAAATCGTGCTCGTAATTTCAAATCGTCTACGCGCTTCGCGCTCGTCCAATTTTGAAATTACTCGAGCGACTTCTCTCTCAATTGTACTCCACTGGGTCGACTTAATAATACTTATCACGTGTGTTTTCTTTGTTTACAAACTCGCCTAAGGCTCTTGTGTATACGTAGAAAATCCAAGTTTGAAAGTGACTCGTAAGAAATTTCATGATATACCACGAGAAAGCGTTGCTATTTGTATGCGGGTTCAGACCAGTTAGGACCCCGAGGCGTCTGTTGATAAAAAAAATTACATTGCAGCGTCAATTCGAAAACCCTACAAATTTAGCAATGGAAAGTAAACACTTGTTTTGCTTTATCACTAAGCGTAAGCGAATATTTTAACTCTCGTCTAATTAACCTTTTTATACCTGTTGTGCTCGATAAGGTACAAGCTCCAAAGTGGAAGAATCGGTGGAGACCTCTGTCATGTGTAGAGAGAAACATCACGAGAATGAGCCTCTCAATTATTACTGTCAGGACTGCAAAGTTTGCATTTGCGACAAGTGTGGACAAACACGTCATTCAAATCACACCAAGGTGAATATCAAGCAAGCCGCCGAAGAACAAAAACTAAAGATGGCGGAACTTGTGCGGGAAATGAAAGTAGAGATTGCTGAGCACACGACCCAGATGGAGAAAACAACAGAGATGTTGAAGAAAAACGGAGAGAAAATTGCTGCGGCTCGTAACAAAGTGTTAACCACTGTTGAAGAACTCATTCGCTTGTTAAAGGAACACGAGATCGCCATGGTGACCAAGTTAGATGTTATTGAAAACGAACAGCAAAGAAATAACTCACTACAGTTAGACCACTTTCAGATATGTGCCACGCAACTGGAAACGTCCGTGGAACATTGCCAAAGAATTTTACAAGGAAACAACAGCGTTGAAATTCTTGAAGCGCAGCAGGGTGTCATGGAAAAGTGCAAAGGTCTCCTAAATGCGAAGAAAATGAACATTTATAAACCATCGTATGTTCAATACAAGACAAACGAAGAGGATATCCAGAGTGTTAGACGCGCGTTTCTTGGTGAAGTTGTTGTCAGTACAACTGATCCTCTACAATCAATGGCGGAAGGGAAAGGCTTAAAAGAGGCAGAAGCTGGAAGAGAAGCAAGCCTTACAATCACGACAAAGAATTCAGAGGGGCGGCAGTGTTATAACGAAATCGACCAGATTGTTGTCAAAGTTCGCACTCCGTCAGAACAGGACCTCGACATCAACACTGCAGACAACGAAGATGGTAAATATTACGTCACCTACACACCCGAATGTGACGGACATCATGACGTGGTGATTGAAGTTAATGGTCAACCGCTGACTAGCAGTCCATGGAGTGTTCACGTGAAGCCGCATCAATACCATGCCGTACGTTCTTTTGGATCAGGTGGTAAAGCACAAGGACAATTTGATTGCCCCTTCGGCATTGCAATAAGTGACAAGACAGGGAACATCGCAGTTGCTGACACTTTTAATAATAGAGTACAGCTTTTTAACTCGAATGGAATTTATTTGAGAGAGTATGGTCGGAAAGGACTTGACGCCAAGAAACTTCATTGTCCCTTTTCAGTAGCATTCAACAAGTCTGGTGAAGTTACTATCTGTGATTCTGGTGGTATTTTTTGTCTCGCTGAAAGCGGTCATTTTATTAAAAACATTTTCAACAAACACTTGATCAATCCAGTATCCATAACCATTGCTTGTGATGACCGCATGCTCGTGAGTGACAGTGGTGACAACAAGGTCAAAGTCCTCTCCCCTGACGGTACAAAATTGCTGCAGTCACTCAGCGTTCCAGGCTTCGATGAGTGCCCGTGGTTTGCTTTACATCATCAAGACAGGTTTTTTGTCTCCTATGACAAGGCTCAATGCGTCAAGATATTTGACAATGAAGGGGAATTTCTATATGATTTTGGTACAGAGGAGCCTGGTAAGCTGTGCGAATCTTTTAAACTTGCTGTTGACAAGTTCAACAACCTGTTAGTCTGTGACGCTGAAAATTGTAAAGCTTTTACACTGGGAGGAAAATTTCTAAACTCGATAATAGGACAGCCTGCCCTAAATCGAAACATTTTTTCTGTTGCTGTGTCGAACGGTGGGCAAGTATTTATTACTGATATAGCAAAACACTGTGTTCATGTTTTTGAGTGAACAACTGTGTTTTCGATTTATTATAAGGAGTGTCGAGATGCTCGGCTGGTGGTAACAAAGTAGAAAGCAACAGCTCTTCATTAGCTATGATTAAAAAGTTAAATATATAGATTTAGCCAAGAGTTCCTCGGCCGGGTTGTTCCCGGGAGAAAGTACTCCCTTATATGCGCCTTTTAGGTATGTGCGGCCCCAAAGGGTAGTTTTGAGCCGTTTGGGCATAAATAGGGTATCAATTTTGGCCATTTTGGTTATAAAAAGGGTATGGCTTTTGTACTCTAAGTCTTGAATTGGGTATGTTTCTTAGAAGAAGCTAGGGTACTTTTTCGTCATTATCAATGAGACCGTCAACAAAAGCCCTTCACAACTTATGTTTAGGCCAACGCTGTCAGCCGCAACGGTCATAAATAAGCTATCGAATTTTTGGTCAGGTCATAAATAGGGTAGCAAAAAACGAAGATTTTGGTCATAAATAGGATAAGGGTTTTGGAAAGTGGGCCGCACTCCCCCACCCAACCTTTCTGGAAGTTCTACCCTGGGGGGTTGCTCAAAGCTCGAATAACCTAACCCAGGATAAGCGAGAATTTTGACTTGAGTTTTGTAAATTTGCGGTGAGATTTTCTGTTTATATTGGTCGGCCTTCTGTTTTGAGTTTGAATAATCTCAAACAACCCCACCCATGACCCAAAAGCAGTGAAAAACATTTGTATACAGAGAAAAGTTTATACTTCGGTTAACTATTAATCCAGGGTTAGCGTTATCTGGCTTCCGAACAACCCGGCCTTGATTAAAACAAATTAACCTGGCATGAGCCCGCGATCCATTTGAAAACTAGAACTTGGCCACTGGTCAACTTTAAAAAAAACGCAGGACCTCGTTGAGCTCTAAACCTGAGCCCCCGATATTATCACGTGATACTGGTCAGCGGATACCTTGTCTTGACAGGTGCCAATTGACCATAACATGGATGTCCAATATCAAAGATATACGCCGTAAACCAAGACTGCATGACTTGGTATTAGCTGGAGTATGACCGCCATATTGTAGGACGTCGTCGTCGTCGCGTTGGGCACACGAGACCGCGGTACATGTCGCTAGCCATCTTGACCATGAAGAATGAGTTGCTCTGGTTTCTATTTCTATGCATGCATGCCGTTTTGTTCCTATAGTTATGGTGCTCTTTGGGCCACCGGAGCTCCACTAATATTAAAAAACTGCTCTAAAGGCCGCCGCACACTAGCCGTTTTTTTGTTTGGGTTCGCCCGCGCCTCAACCAATAGCTCTTTTCACGGTTAATTTTTCTCATTTGCATTACAATGTAATCCAACGTGGACGCGAGGCAATTTCGGGCTAAAACTACAAAATAGTCCGAAATTGCCTCACATACATGCTAGATTTTATTGTAATGCAAATGAGCAAAGGTAACCGTGAAAAGGGCTATTAGTAAATGTCATGAGAGTCACGTCAGTGGAATAGGCGCGATCTTGATTTTAGACGACTCGGCCCTAAGCCTCAACGCGGTTGGCTGCGACCAAACATCGGCTAGTGTGCGGCAAGCTAATTCCCCCACCAATTTCTCTCCGATTTCACCCCGACAAAAAATCTGCAGTTCTACCACAAAAAATCAGCTAGTGTGCGGCAGCCTTAAGGTATCTTTAACGGAATATTGCTAGGTGTCAGGTAAAGCAAATCATTTAGTTGCTGACGGATTCAATTCATTTGACTGATGTAAATGCACTTGAGTTGGATTAGTGGAAATTCTTATATACATTTTGAGAAAATAGTCCTAAGAGAATACCCGCGCTGATTGGTCAAAAATCGTGTTTCTATTTAACAATTAGATTATGAGCTCGAGATTTCTATGAGGTGATAGTTGATGAGGCCGGAGGCCGAATCAACTATCGTCTCAGAGAAATCGAAAGCGAATAATCTAATTGTTTCAGTAGAATTCTAACTGAAATAAACACAAATAACGGTTTTTAATTATTTTTCTACGCATTATTGAACTTTACGCTTTAACAAAATCGCACGCACTGAATTGTCCTTGGGAAATTTGCAGTTGTTTGTGCGCGCGCACCTGTATTTTTCAATAATTTCAAGTTTTTAAAGTCGAGAAACCGCTAATGTCCTTCTTTTAGTCTTCTCAGGATTTTAATTATCCATTTAGATCTAAACTTTCTCCCAAAACTTCGGAAAAACGATAAAAACGTTGCATTTTGTGGACGACCGACAGCCACTGCACTCTAATGGCTGATAATTTACGAGTAGCTCAGCCAATCAGATTGCAGCATTTTCATTAGTATACTAGTAGAATTCTACTAAAACTCGATAGAAAAACAGAACTAGCACGAGCTGTTGACCTAATGATGGCGCGAGCAAAGAGAATTTACATTTTGATAATCAAAGTTGACAAGTTGTTTTCCTTTTTTTTTCTGTCGTGGTGTTTTCTAAAAGAAATAGAAAACATGTACTCCGTGTTTCTATCGAGTTATAGAAACACTCGTGAAAGTTTGGGAGAATTCGAAAAAGCTGTGGAAACACTCGCCTACGGCTTCCTGTTCCCACAGCATTTCTCATTCTCCCAAACTTCCACTCGTGTTTCTATCAAGTAATTAGATTATTCGCTCTCGATTTCTATCACGTGATAGTTGACGAGGGCGCAGTCTGAGTCAACTATCACGTGATAGAAATCGAGAGCGAATAATCTAGTTGTTTAAGTATAAATCTACTAGTCGTTCAAAACTTTATCTAAATCCTCACAGACAGTTCGAACACGCCAAGAAGCGGCCGTCATTTTGTTAACAAGTGCACCCTGCTACGCAACTCACTATCTATCACAGAATAAATAGTGAGTAACGTAGCCAATCAGAGAACAGCATTTGGCCTACTCTGGGACCTTAAGTTGCCGTAACTTAAGGCGACTCTGGGCGATTTACGGTGACTTTAGGCGACTTAAGCAAAATTGGCAGAAAAACTAATTGCGACTTTAGGCGATTTTAGGCGACTTGAGGCAACTTAAGGCGATTTTAGGCGACTTCACTCGAGTGATATAAATTTAAACTTAGCAACAGTCTTTCCATATATCTCTTGCAATAAACCAATATTGTACCAATACTGGTACATAATTAAGTCACCACAGTCTCAAATATCCAAGGCCGGGTTGTTCAAAGCCTGATTAAACTAACCCAGGATTAGTATCACCCAACTAGTGGACTAATGCAAATCCTGCATTTTGATTGGCTACGCTACTAGGGGACTATTAGTAATAGTCATCGAGTAGCGAAATTGGCGCCATCGAGCGTGACGCTTTCTTTCGTTTTATTCCCAAATAAATATTTCTTCAACCTGCATTTGCTAACCTTATTATCACCTTTTCTGTCCGACTAGTTGGGTGATACTAAAACAATTAGACCCTTCGCCCTCAAGGGCCACGGGTCTAATTGTTAATTAGCGAGAATTTTGATTACTTTCATTTTTGTAACTTTTCGGTCCAGCTTTCTGTTTATGTTGTTTGTCTTTCAGTTTTAAGTTTGATTCATCTTAAAACTATACAACCATAAGCAGTGAAAGATATTTCTATACAAAAAATATATAATTATATTACCTCGGGTAGTGCTAACTGGCTTTTGAACAACCCGGGCCAGATTTTAAACCATTAAAAAACTAGACGCTTTGCTGCGTGTACCCAGGCAGTCCTTATACAGAGAGGCACTAGCTATATTGCAATTGAGCTAAATGTTCTGCATTTGAAGTCGTACGAAATTCAATCGAATCGATGTGCTCGAGCTATTCTGCTTTTGATTGCATTTCTTGGAATCGAGTAATAGCACATTACTCGTTTGCAGGTCTTTAAAGTGCACCTAAACCCTAAAAGTGTTTCTCTCTTAAATTCCGCCTAAAAAGACGCCATTTTGGTTCAAGTCCGAGTGAAGCAACAATCGGGGGGAATGGAACTAGTGACGTCAATTCCAGGACCTATTTCCCGCGATCTCAGTGAAATCAACATAATTTCACTTATCTTCACTCGTTGTTTCTCGATTGCGTGCGAAGGAAATCCCTACGATTTGCGTTGCTGCTGGTTGCAGCAACCAAAAAGACGACGTTCAAGGTATATCGCTCCACGTGATTCCATTTTTCGAGGACGATCGTCCGGAAGCAAAGAGGCGAAGGAAGAAGTGGTTAGATTTTGTCAAACAGAAGAGAGCGAAGTGGCAGCCATCGAAGCACTCGGTGATATGCTCCGTGCACTTCAAACCCGAGGATTTTGAACGGAGATTTGTCCTCGGCGAGCCAGGAGGGAAATCAATGCCACGCTGGCTTCGTAAGGATTAGTTTGGTTGTTGTGTGTTTCCAACAATCCACACAGTTGGAAAGGAAGACGCGATAGAAAAACCTTCAAAGCGGGAGAAGTGCATGGTCAGTCATTGATTATCACACCTTTCAACGTTTTGTCTTTTGATTTTCAAGTCTTCCTTATCGACAACACTTTCCTAGGCTATTAAAGCAGCAATGGCAACTCAGAAGGCTGCTTGCTCAGATCAGTCACCACCAGGAGAACCCATCGCTAAAAGAGCAAAGCCCGTAAGGGTGACTGAAACATCCACCACCACAGTTCAGTCTACAATGGCATGCTCTGGAGAGCATAAAATCATCGAGTCGCCCGAAGTTGAAGTATCGGAGCTTAATGAATGTGTCGATGAGCAGCACGCAGAAGTGATCGAGACTTCAGTCCAAAAAGCACCGGATCCTGTGGAAAGTACGGGTTGCAGCAACTGCACTGTTTTGCAACATACAGTGCGAAAACTGAAAAACAGAATTGTGTCGTTGGAGAACAAAGTGAAGAAGTGGAAGCTGTCAAATCGACGATCAAACTACTGCACTGAAGGTGAATACAGTGTTTGTTATTTCGTGGTGTATCAGTTGATTTGTGTAAATAACGAAATGTGTGGTAACTTCTTCCTACTTCCTACTCCTCACTTTCCCTTTTATTTAGTGTCAGCAGAAGTGTACTTCTGGTGTCAGTTGATATGCCTACTCTTTTTCTTTATGGTTTTGGTATGAACTTTATTTTTTCTCTCTCTAGGAAATGATCAAGAATCCCAGAGGCAGATAGAGAAAAGAATGTCGGAGAAAAGGATGATGATGATGATGGTGCAGAAGGTTACACAGGTGAAGGAGATGCCACACAGGAAGAAGAGGGTGAAGCATCTGAGGAAGAAGAGGAAGAAGAGGAAGAAGATGAGGATGGCTCTGTCTTCGAAACGGAGACAGAAGTAGAAACAGAAACCACTGTAACAGAAACAGATGAGGATAGTGGGGAAAAATTTAATCGGTAATATTTTTTTAAAAATATATAAATGTTATAAGTATTATATTAAAATAATAATAACAATAATCATCATCATCATTGTCATAATAATAATGATAACAATAAGTACTGGTAGTTTAATACGACATTGTATGACACTGGAAGGGGGGCAGTCCAGATATGTCATGAAATAAGCGTTTTTGGTTACAGTATGACACTTGTGGTTTGGCTATATGACTGGTGGTCTTAGGAGAACATTTCTTTTTATATTATTATAGTTTCCATAGTTATTACAATGAATGAATTTTAAATTTATTTTAGGTTGTCAGTCAAGAACACCAACATCAGAACAGAGCCAAAGCATATTGTCTTTCTCACTCAGCTGCTTCTTCTATTCAATTTGTGCCGCACCTGCAAGGCAGATAATCCAGCTGTAGAGGCGAGTGGAAATGGGACACAGGCGATTGTGAGAACATACTGCAACAATCCAAAATGCAATAAAGAGGACATCTGGTACAGCCAGCCCCAGATGCCAGGTCTTAAAATACCAGCAGGCAACTTTCTCCTATCACTGTCAATTTTCCTTGCTGGAGGTTCCGCAACCAAGGTTTTCAAGATGTTTCAAGAAATGAGTCAAGGTCGTTATATCAGCCTATAAACGTTTCAGTCTATTTTCCTTAGCCTTTGTCGTTGTTATTTGCGTTTCTCGAGCAAGCGAGACATTTTGAATTTCAGAGTTATGGCGGTGCGCGACATAGAACTACGAACACGTTTGTCAAAAAACATATACTTATCTCGTGATTTTTAGCCCATTCAGAAGTTAAAGCATTGAGAAAAGTGCTTATGTAAATGCTTGTTTATTCAGTACAGATAATCAGTCGTCTAGATAGCCAAAGTAAGTTCCAGATGTTTACACTATTTACCGACCGCAATGTTGGCGTACCACGGAGGTACACCAACATGGCGGCTCCATACTGGGCTCTGTAAATTTGTGCAAAATATTTCGACGAATATCTGAGCTTGGGAAAAAACACAGACTTAACAATTGGAAAAGTATCATCTTTATTAACCTCCTATAACATCATAGTTTCTTGATTTTATCCACTAAATGGTTTTCAAATAATTTTTTATTTTGTCAGGATTGCGTGACAGTGCAAGCCAAGAATTGTTTTGCTGGGGTCAACATATATTAGTGTCTTTCAGCTTTATAATAAATTGCTACATGGGTTTCACTCTTGTAAAGACACATAACTCTGTTACAAGAAAATAACGAGAGAATATCGTTTAGTTCGAGATTTTATCTTTATTATACTTAACGAAGTTTCTCAGAGCGTTTTACTTAGGTGTACTCGAACAGATACATTCGTAAAAAAATTCTCTAACCTTTCTGCTCTTGTTGCTCAAAAGTTCTTGAGTTTGTGCTGGGATTCTACTTGGTTCACGATCACGTCTAAAAATACGATGACGCTTCTGAAGATGCTTTTTATCAAGTTGAAGAGTTGATAGCCCCGGTTGATGGCTCCTTTGGTATAACTGTCTGACATGATTCTTGATAAATTCACTCAAAATGTTCGCTCGTAAATTGATCTCTCGTAAGGCTTGCAGACCGACCCGTTGCGAAAACGCTTAACGTCCTTTAGTGTTGGTCTACCGCGAACGGTGTGTTTGTTTGTATGTGATTTCATCGCCCTAGAAATCAAGGAATCCGCGCTAACTTTTCACGACGGCAACCTCTGTAAACTCCATGTGCTGTACGCTTGCAGGGGTGACGCATGCGCCTTAGAGACCAGACGGCGATTTGTGACTGAACGTGGAAAAGAAAACAAAAAACGGAGCCGAAATTTAAACCCAGGCCTCACTGTCTGAATAAAAATACTATTAAAGAAAGAATTATCACAACACTGAACAGTTACTACTATAAGAATAATAAATAACAATAAATACCAGCAAGTTAGCACTAATATTAGTGAAGATATCACAATAACAAACTCAAACAAAACTAATAAAAATATATTCACAGTGACTAAAATTTTAAATTTAAGATATCTTGATTTAATTTGAAACGTTTGTATATTTTCCATAAATTATTCAAACAACAGGGAAATTAAAATTAATTTAGCTCATTTACATGCATTTATTTCGCAATGCTTCCCGAATTATAAAAATGGTTATCTTGGTAGACTTATCTGCCATATTTTTGGCATCTCCACTGTCAATTTCAGTCCTTTTCGGGGACCCAATCGATTTGTTGCTCTCCTGCCTCAGTCAGACAAAATATTCCAATACCATAATGAGTACCGCATGCTAAGTTCTTTCGTAAGAACACTTCCTGTCAAATTTCACCAACTACTTGTCAGGGAATCAAATCCTTTTAGAAGGCTTTTACCACGGTTGATCAGACCACCAGGAAATACACCTTCCAAGCTTTCATCAGTTTCCACCAGACACATTACAAATTCCCAGAACGACATTTTCACAACGAAATACTAGAAATTGATATATCGATACCAGACACACTGGTCTCCGCCATTTTGATTCTCCCAGTAACCCTTACGCCGCTAACTGGTTTCCATGCCTCGAAGAGACGAGACATCGGCCTGTGCCACGAAAATTCGAGTTCTCTTGCCAAGTGTGCGGGTAATTTCAAATCACCCGATAAAAAGTTGCTGTATTCAAATTTCGGAGAGTATTAGTTTGGCGATTTGTGTTCTTTCTTGCTTTTTGTAAGCGCCTGTCAAGTAATCATACTCGCGTCGGCGCGAGTAGCTCGCGTGAGCTCGCGTACATTTTAGTCACGGGGCCAAACTAAGTCACGTGTTCTAAACATTCGCCTGGCGGCCATGTTTACTGAGAGTTGATCACAGAGAATTTTCTGTACCTTCGCTTTCGATGGTAACAGTAGCGCAGTCCACGTACAGTATATAACATGATGTGAATACCTAGCTTCATCAAATGTACGAAAAGGATATAGATAAACATTATGCTGCAAGTTGGTTCGTCCAATTACGAAATTCAAACGTTTACAGTTGGTCGAATGTGGAAGTAAAACGCAAATAATGATTTTTGCTGGAGAAATGGCCCACTTTTGTCACTCTTTTACACTGGGTTAGTAAAGTATTTAAGAGGCTGTCTCTGTAAGAACCACCCACTCAAAAAATAATTTTGCCTGAAACTCTGGTAACTGAAAGACTTTATCAAGGTTAGAATAAAAACAGGTTTGGTTTGACTCAAAATTATTTTCTGGTCGCGTTAGAGCCAAAAAATATTTCGTCCGGTCAGCGCCCGTTGCAACGTCTCCAAATGCATAAAATTGGCATTTTTCGTGGCGCTGAAAAATACTTGATTCGCAACATCTAGTAGTGAATCTTATATCAATTTACTCGTAAACCTCTCTAGTTTTTGAACAGACCAACAATGTTTTTCTTTATTTAAGTGGCAAGACGAAATTAAGCAAATTGCTGGACACTATTAATCGCCATCGAACGATAGCTGGAAATAACCTTCATCTAGAAGCTAATTTCTAAACTCTGGGACCTAATTGAGAACTCTAGTCTGTAGAGGCAAAAAGGGTAGTCCTTTGTCGACAAAAATAGGCAAAAACCCCTGTACGTTTTTGGTATTTCAAAAGTTATGGCTGTTTGTATCAGCAGTAGTATCAGCACATGCACGTGCATTTGCAACTTTCACGCCTGCACCGAAATTGACCTATCTCGAGCAGATTTTATCATAAATACAGCTTACCTGCTACTCAGCTCGGGTTTCTCTCCAACTTCGGCCGTTTTCCAAGCCTTCACATTGTTGAATTCAACAACAGTTCCAGTAAATAGGCAGGTATTGCCTTCGATCGAAACTTGAGCGCGAGTTTTATCGAGTTTCGGCTTGAAAGCGAACAAAGCTCGCCAACTCCAGGCCAATTTGTGCTAAATATCCTATCCAAACATCTTATCAAAGCATGGTTTCTTCGTGAATCAGACAATTAACTATCTAAGACTGGTATGAGGGAGAAAATCGAGAATTGAAAGGTTGAAGAAATCTCGCCAGTTAGACCGCTGAAAGATTGTGTTTCGATGTGATGCTGCTTGCACGGAGGTCCGGTTAATAACCTCATGTGTAATTCCGCTAGCCAGTTTACAATTGCGAAACGGCTCAGTAATCTCGAAAATCAAAATATGGAACACAAGTGCTTAATAGAGACCAGAGGGGAATCATTTTGTTCCAAGTCGGCAAGTGCACTCAGCTTGATAAAGCTTTCTGACTGAGCTGTCGAAGTAATATCGATGACCAGTTGCAAACGTGGCACCTCAGCCAGCTAATAGGTTCCATACAAGAATTTGAGATAATTCTCAGCAGGTTGGGTTTGCCTCATGACCTTTCCCTTGAACAGCTCGAAGGACTATGGATCTGTGAGAAACATAGAAATCACTTTGGTAAAAACTGGCGCCCGCGACCCACATGTCAGTATCCGCTGCATTCTGGTCGACAGTAGCAACCAAAGACAAGAAACGCAGTCAGCCCTGACATGTCGAGGGAAATAACTGGTATTTATGGGAAGCATGTTCCAGCGGGATCCCGTAAGTCTGAAGAATTGTAGATATGGCATAAATCAACTCAAAGTGTCAGGACTAACAAGACTTAATTTTTACTTTTTGTTTATTCCTAAGCCAACAGAACCAAACTTCGAAGTAACATTTGTGGCATTGTTACGACGCTGTTTTCGCTTTGTTCATAGCAGAATATTTAGGACTAAGATTAGAATTACTGTTTCAGAAAGAAACATTAATTTCTCCTTTTCTAATTCAATGATAACGAAGAAAAGAGAAGAAAATACTCAAATCGAGTCCCATTAAATAAGACATGCGTTTAAGTTTCGGTCTCAGCCGACAATATTGTTGGTTGACGTGCCTTAATTAAAGTAAATTGAAGTGTTAGATAAGCACGGACGAATTATTAAAATTGCAGTAAATATATACGTATAGTGCGCTCCTGACTAGAAGTGATGAATGAAAATGGTTCAAAAACATTTTTTTTTGTACAAAGAAAACATGAAAATGAAGGTTGAAGCCAAAATTCCATGTTTGAGAGAAGTGGCTGGTCAATTTTCGCGTAATGCAAATTTGTTATGTTTGCACAGTCTTTTACGCGCTAAAACTAAAGAGACACGAAAATGCTTTTAGGACTGAAAATAATCATTCAAAAGTACACTGCATTTGGTTTCCGATGGAAAAAAAGAACTTTCGCTTTTTTATTTTTTTAAGTTGTTATTAAAATTTTTTACAGTTCTTTGAGTATTTACAACCGTCTCAAGCTGAAACAAACACCGTAATCATGCCGGTGATTGAAACAGGCAAAAATGTTCAAGCGTATTTTTTATTAAGAGTTGTCCATATTGCGGAAGGGATTAGCTACTTGCAAAGAAAAAAGAAGGTAAAAAATGAAGAGAAAATTACTCACATTTTTAGTGTACACTCTGTAGATTTTGCACTGACTGGGCCTGGTCGACACCACAAGGTACCCGTTTTGTGCTACTCAGTTTCAATTCGCATTAGTTTCCAAGCTAAGAATGTTATTTCCTATAGACTATGCTTTTCAGTGATTTGTGTATCTTGCTCTAAGCTTCACCATATCAAGTTGGAGGAAAACAAGGCGTGGTTGCAAGGGCAACAGGTCCAGAGCAATACCGAACAGGAAGATGAGCCTTCCAGGTGATTATGGGTTATTTTGTATTTGCTCTTTATTAATAATGGCTGTCCACGTTATACAGGGAAGTAGCTGTCAGAAAAAAATAAAGACAAATCGAAGTCGGAAGTCTATTAACCCGTCTCTACCTAGAAAAAAAAAACAAAAACAAAATACTCATGTGAATGTTTGTTAATGATGATACGAGAATAATGTTGTTTACAAATAATATAATATATTCTCTATTTTGCACAATGACTGTATATACATTGGGACACTAATTGGGCGTTTACCAATGGCGAAACTAGTGTTCAGCTGGTCAGCACTTTCAATAAAGTTTTGTTTTGACTCAAAAAGAATGAAGGACATACGCAGCGAAATGGCACACAATGTAACACGAAACATCTTTTTTTCTTTAGAGATGGCTACAAGCTGCAATTTCTGCACAATCAGCACTGACTCACCGAGCCAGTTAGAAGCCATATTTGTATAACATGACCAAAATGGTGACATCAACATTAGAATAAGCCTCAACTGTTCAGTAGCCTGCGTAGCAGGCGTTTCCAAAAAAGCACGTGGAGAGAACGAAACTGCGAGCGAGTGCGTTCGATCTCTCCGTCCGGAAAAGGAAAGGAAACGGCTGCTACACAGGCTACTGTTTAGCGCTAAGCGCATTTGTTCTCAGAACACAAAAGACGAAAGCAAATCGTCGTGTGTTAGTTGGTTATTGGATGCTCAGAGTGCAGAAAATGACGGACAGTTATGCCACGTCATTGTACGCAATATCGCCGATAGTAGGCTAACGTTGAAATTACTGCGCGCAACATTGCTGAAGTAGAACGAGATGATACTACGCCCCACATTACACCCAATAGGCATAGTTGTACTGTATCCAAATTGCTTTTACTTCGAGTAAACTAATCAAGATCAATGTACGGCGGGGTTATATTTTTCCTTTTGTTACTCCTAGACTCGCCAAACGTATTGCAGCTCTAAAACTCGCAACTGTTATGTGAACCCATAACGTAACACCAGCTCATCCGAAATCTGCCGCCTACACTGCTGATTGGGCTCCAGGGTGCGAGTCTGAACAGGACAGTCAGAGTTCCGAAGAAGAAGACGAAGCTAGAAGTGGGGCTAAGGTGGCAATTGCAGCATTTAGTGATGCAATGGAAAGTCTTCACCAAGTGGCAACTAATGCTGGTAGGGTCAGTCCCTCAATGTTTCAGCTCAAAACGTCATGGGACAAGGCGAGTGAACAAGAGAAGGAGGTCTGTATTGACAAGGCT
>NC_138149.1:28332400-28369900 GCF_964199315.1 Orbicella franksi | reverse complement strand
GAAACCCTCTCGGACACACTCGGAGAGTTTCCGATTCTCGTCACCCAATCAAAAACAAGCTCGGGATGTCACGACCACTTACGAGCACTCCAAACACACTCACGCTCGCATAACTTGGCAATGTTAGCAACAAAACCATCGAAATCAGTCAACTTGTCCTTGTCCCCAAGCCTCTGACGCATACGCTCTTTGGGCTATCGTCACGCAATCTGTCCTCCCCTAGGCGTGTTCGTGGGAAGAACGCGTGACAGACCCAAAGACCGTCTGGGCAAAAGACTTATTGACTTTACTAAATGTTATCAGGAGTCCATTGCCCTAGTATGTTTTGCAGAGTGGCAGTAAAAATGCAAACTTATTCCCGTAGGAGAAGGCCATGGGAACGAGGTTGAGTACAAATGAACTTACCAACACCATCAGCGGTGACAGATACTTCCAGCAAATCAGCCACCATTTTGAAATTGGATGACCTATCATGGCTTCAACATCTCGTGAAAACCTATCAGCTCCTAGAAAAAGTAACCGCAGCTATAAATACGTCACAACAGGCATAAAACTAAAAAAATATTGATCTGCAACGCTATTCTTAAATATCAGTTTTTCTGAACTATTACCCTTCATGTAATGCTTTCTTTTGAAGTACGTGTCAATGGGTATTTTCTTGACTAAAATTCATCCTCCAAGCAAAATGATGCCATTTGTCCCCACTTTATGCTTCCAAAAGCCAAAAGCTCCAACTAAGCTGTGTGCTTTACACTTTTCAAACACTGGCCAGGATAAAACGTTTTTCCAACAAGGACGCGCCACTCACCATAAATCCATGCGACAACAATTAACTCCAAAAACACAATGAACAAGAGCGACAAACCGGCTGAAAACGAGTCGAACAGGTTAAACACGTATATGCCACCCTGTAAAACAAGACAAGACACTGTCAGTTGAAATGACCAAGCTTGAATTACGACTTTTTAACGCCGTAACCTTCAGAGTTTGTCTGTCATACAGCCGTTTCTTAGCAAGGAGTGACGAAACGATCGATCGCTCTATTCGCATCCGTGTTTCCATCGGTCGAAGATAGAGAAAAAAGGAAAACGTAGCGCGTCAACGCACTGCACAAGGGGACAAGGGACATAGGTTGGGAGTTGAAAATCAGAGTGCGGGAACAAGGGGTTTTCTTATCCAGTCCTTCTCTGCTCTTGTCCGCCCCAGTGTCCCTGCTCTTCGCTTCGCGATCGTCCGGTTTTCTTATTAGAAAGATTAAGCATGACTTTCAGACGGCAAACACCCTGCGAGCAGAGTCTCCTTCGATCTTCCTCGCAGGGTAGACGGCAAACGGCAAACGTCAAACCGTCGTCAAACGTCAAACGTTAAAAGGCAAACATGAACCTTTTGCCTTCTTTTTTCAGCTGTCTGTACAGTAGAATGAAAATGTTTGTAATTGCGATGAATAGTAGAAGATATTCATCCATTTAGGTGTGATTTATTTAAGAAAAAGAACAGAGATAAGTTTTGCGTTTGTTGTTTCCTGTAAACGTCAAACTTAAGCTTTCTAATCTCTCCTAAAGGTAGAGGCTGAATTAATTACAATCTCTTCTTTTACCAATCTATAAACTTACGTTCGTTACACAGGAAAGTCCCATTAGAAACAGCAGAACACATAACACCAGCACAACCAGCTTCCTGAATCGACTCAGTTTTTGAGGATAGTGTTCTATTAGACAAGCGGCTACTATCTCCACTTGACCAAACTGAAAATCAAATTAAGCAAACATAAAAAAAAGACAAGTACAAAAGACAAAAGATAAGTAAGATACAACAAGTTGACTGCTTGAGAGAATAGGTCCATTCATTTTAAGATAATTCAGTTAGATAAATAAATAAATTTATAATAATTGCAATATTTCGAGCGGAAGCCACATCAGACTTAGCTAGTTTTCAGCTAGTTTTCTCTATCCTTGTCGAATTGGAATAGACCAATTTCGATATATTAAAATTCAGCCTAACACAATAGACCTCAGCACGAGGCTCTGGGGAATAAACCCCATAAACTCTGTAGTTATTCCCCAGAGCCTTGTACTAGGGTCTATTGTTTTAGGCTGAATTTTAATATATCGAAATTGGTCTGTTTGGAGCGTTGGTTTCTGTGGAGGGAGGAAAACCGGAGAATCCGGAAAAAAATTGAACCCTCGGAGCAACGCGAGAACCAACAACAAATTCAACCCACGTATGGCACCGGGCCGGAATCACACCACTGCGCCATCCCTGCTCCCAAACAGCTGGTGGGTCTCGCTAATTAGATCGCCCACTTTACAGTTCCGTGCTTCTAGTGGTCAGGCCTTTGTGCTCAAGCAAGGCTAGAGTTGACTTTGTTATGATACAAACCTTGTTTTTTTTAATGTAAATTATTGTGTTATGGTGCTAGTTAGTTTCTGATCTGTCATCCGAGGGTCAAACAAGGCCTCGCTTCCATATCATGCAGAGGCCAGGTTACATTTCACAGAACCGTCTAATGGTCTGTTCTGTTGCAGCCTTGGTCTTAAAGGTCATATTATTTGGATGATTGCTAAATGCCGATTTTGAAGTGATTTTGTTGCGTCAGACAACAGTCTAATACAGTCGACCCTCTTTTAAGTGGCCACCCCCGATTAAGCGGCTAGTTATCAAAGTTCCGAGATTACTGTCAGTAAAATACGGAGAAGAAAACCCCTATCAACCGGCCACCTCTATCAAGCGGCCGTGGCCATCCTTAGGTCGTCTCGTTGAGGGTTCTCCAATTCTCTTTACCTCTGTTAAACGGCCACCCAAAATTTAATACACGTAGTTTAACTTTGTTTTGGAAAGACTATAACAGATAACAGTTCGAAATAGAAAGTGACGAATGACTACAACATTCAAACACACTTTTATCACGATTGTCTTGAGGTGATTCCATGTTCACAAAATAATTAACTCCATGCCATGGTAAAAAATATTCAAAGTACACCAACTCCTATTAAACTGCCATCTCCCATTTCCCCAAGGGTGGCCGCTTAATAGGGGTTCGACTGTGTTCAATGAAATCCCAGCTTTCAGAAGTCAGAAAAACAGAAATAAATTAGCTACAGGGAGAAACAAACGGTCAAAATTTGACAAGATTCAAACGGATTGTAAACTACGACAACGAAGTGCGTATTATATAACTTACAGTGAGAAACAATTATTACCTGACTGTCAAGTCCCAACATGATCAACTTGAAGAAAAACATCACGGTCCAGACCTGGGGCACAGGCAGCTCCGCTAAGGCTGCTGGATAGGCTATAAACGCCAATCCGGGACCTTCGTAAAATTCAAAGATAAGATAAGATAAGATAAGAACTTTATTAACGTGTCGAAGTCGCTAGCATACAATGTATACTAATTGGGGACACGTAACTACGATTACTTATCTAATAATTAATAAAATATGAAATACATATACGTATGTAAGTGTTTTAAAATACATACATAAAACAAACAATGAGGCATGCAGTAAGATCAAGTGTTAGTTGTTACATAAAGAACAGTCTTTACAAGAACTGTCCAGCAGGCTAATGAAATCAACCAATTTGATGCGCTTTTTAAAAGTGTGCAATGATTCAGAAGATCGAATAGATTTGTCGAGTTTGGAACAAATGACAGGGCCTAAATAAGTCAGGCTATGTTTGCCATGAGCAACAGTCCGAAATCTGGGTATGGTGAAGTCAGAATTTCTAAGGTGATACTAAGAATTGTTAACAGCAGATAATTCCGCAATGTAAGGAGGCGCCAGACCATTTTTGACTTTATACATTATGATTGCAATTGCTTGCAATCGTCGCGTATGAAGTGTAGGCATATATATAAGGCAATCTGATTAACGCAATAATATGTCAATCATCATTTGTAATACTGAGGACGAACGGGAGAACTTGTGCTAGCCAATCGGTTTTGGCTAATTTTGTGGTAAGTTGGTTAGGGAAAAAAACAAAATGCCGGTTTGCTCTAAATGGTTGTAGGAAATTTATTTAAGTCGATAAGAGAGCTTAGAAGACTTAAAAACAAGTAAAACACAATCAATCACAAATCAATTGAACCTCTATTCAGAAATCTAAAACTACCGACCATCACAGTTCAAGCTTTATTGAATTAAATCTTGATTTACTTTTCTCCATATAGTCCTCATTTTTAATCTACCACTACATAAACTGACAAAAAAAAATTAGGCGAATAAAATGCGAAAATCGTATAAATGAATTTTACTGATTCATTTATACCGGTAACTGAATCTGACAAAACAAATATAAGTAAAGCTACAAACCTTGTGACGCCACATCAGCGATATTTTTGCCTTGCTGGCCAGCGATAAACCCCAGAATTGAGAAAATGGCAAATCCTGCAAATATGCTTGTAGCGCAGTTAGTGACGGATATGATTAAGGAGTCCCTGAAAGAAATGAGAGCAGAAGGAATTTAATGGAGGGGTCGGGTGGCAGCTTTCGTAAGATCTCACATGAATGGCTTGATGCTCTTTGAGAGGACAATAGAACAAACAACAGAAACAATGCCCCAGGCCCCAAAACAATAACAGCTGCTAACAAGCAAAAGAATAACATGTACAAGCTTACGACAGTAGCTACACTTCCGAATCGACGTGGTCTTTAATTTGTGTTTGTAACATCACTTCGTACAAGCTGCCAGGAGAAGCTGCTGAATTCCAAAGCCCGCGGTGTTTCTGGTCAGACATGTTCCTTAGTCCAGTTCTGGCTCTCTCTGTAACGCAACGCTACATTCTCGGGGGAGAGGATCCTCTTTCCCGAGAGCGTAGCTTGGCGTGTCAGAGAGAGGGCTAGTAACTAACATGTTACTATGAACATGAAGTAAGTATGCTCGAGGATGGCTAGGGGACCGCGGGCTCACAAACATTGCTCATTGCACTGTTTTTGGATCGCAAGGAATATTGGGAAAAATGAAAAGGAATTTGAAAATTGCAAAACGAAAACCTTACTTTAGAATGTTGTTCTTCTTGTTATTGTAGCTGGCAAATGTGAGGTTGACGCCCATTCCCATTGCTAACGAGTACAGGACTTGAGCCGCAGCGTCTATCCACACCTTAAACAGCAAAACAGCGTTCAAGTGGGGCATTGAGGGCGGGATAGAGGGGTAAAGTCTGTATACGAGCCAAGTGGCCCATCACGCGGGAGCTTATCCCGCTTTGTGTAACATGAAGCGACTAAGCCTCGAAACCGGTCCGCTCGATCCAAGTCGAACGTACTAACCATGAGGCCACCACGCCTCCACAGCGGGGCACACTGTTGATCATCAACGTTTTACCCCGAGACAAGTCGAGTTACCTCTTATCGGTCACCAGAAAGCAAGACGTTGCATGCTCTTTACATGGAGAAAGAGATGCTAATCAGAAATTGCTCTTTAGTAAAGACTATAAATGTACATGTACCTTGGGATCGCCAAGTCGCTTCCAGGAGGGCACAAGGTAGAATATCAGTCCGTCCTTCGCTCCAGGTAAGGTGATCCCCCGGAAAAATATGATCACCAGGATAAAGTAGGGGGCCGTGGCCGTCACGTACACAACCTGTTGACGATCGCAAAATTAGCTCCCTGCTGTACGTTACTCACAATCCCGTAAACCGACGTCCCTGAGTCTTGGTGCGTTCCACTCCGTCAAGAAGACCTCTCTTGAACTAACATTGATCCACGCAAAACATTTTGCTCAGTACAGATACGTTTGCGCTGAATCTAGGAATAAGTATGGGTTATTGACCAAGTGTGAGGTCAAGATGGCTGGAAATCGGCCAAGTTCTTCTTTTGCGTGTTTATGGACCGAGACGGAGTCGAGGTCTATAAACTCGCAAAAAAAAGAACGAGGCCAATATCAAGCCATCTTGACCGAACAAGCTTGGTCAATAAAGGATTTCTTATATGGCTTTCGGGGAAATTTTTCTTGCGGGATATGGCGGGTAGTCCCGAGCGGGCAAGATAGCTTCATCTTGCCCGCTCACGAAGCTAGTCATATAATAGATAATCATCATCATTTTGTTTGACACGATTAGGCCACGATAGAAAAGAAGTATACACAATAACAGTGAATAGGCGAGGAGACATCCAAGAGGCCACCATGCAGGCCTATTGAGGAGGCCACCTCAGCTGTTAATATAGTTTAAAATTAATTTTTAGCTTACGGAACCCACAACACCAAACCCATTTTCTAAGCATTGGAAATAAGTGGCTGAACCTTAAGCACGCGAGAAGCACGTGATCACCTTTCCAGTGGTACGCACGCCTTTCCATATACAGAAATAGACTAGTATCCAGGCCACGAGTACCGAGATGGTGATCGGTCCGTTGAGAGGGCCTGGTTCATCAATTCCGCTGGTGATCCTTAGAACTTCTTCCCTAACGAAAACAATTAAAATTTTATGAATATTATTTTATTGGACGGTTTTATTTTCGGGCACTTTTTCTGTCCGAAATTAAAATCGTTCGAAATTTTTTGCAAGTAATGTAGTCTTTCGAAAATCGTTCTCAATTACACAAGTAATTATCGACTTACACAAGGAATTCTCGACTGGGCGAGGCTCCCGAGGCGTTCGGATTAGAAGCATTAAAGATGAAACAATCTGGCGTGTTCCAAGGATGGTGACAACCCACCCAAGGAATATCTTTCTTGAAAGCCTGGTAGAAGTAGAACAAAGACCACGCCATGATAACATTGTAATACATTGACACCAGGAACGAAACGGCAATGCTGGCAAACCCGATACCTAGAAAGGAAGAAATTCGAGCCAGCAAAATAAGCCTCTAGGATGCAATTGTCTCTGGCACCGTCGACAGAACGCCGGAAGAATTGGAAAACGGAGGTTTCACTCTGAAAATGCACCAAATGTTTTCTGTCGCAACTACGTCGGATGAATTTAGAAACGCAACAATCACTGGCCTTATTATATGGCAAGCTCCGTGAGCGGGCAAGATGAATCAAATCCTGCGCTGTGATTGGCTACCCGAGCGGGCAAGATGGGGCTATCTTGCCCGCTCGGGACTACCCGCCGTGTCCCGCAAGAAAAATTTCCCCGAAAGCCATATAATAAATCCTTTATTGACCAAGCTTGTTCGGTCAAGATGGCTGGATATTGGCCTCGTTCTTTTTTTGCGAGTTTATCGACCGAGACGGAGAACTTGGCCAATATCCAGCCATCTTGACCTCACACTTGGTCAATAACCCATACATATTGGATTTGTGTTTGTGTAAAACTCGGGCAAGGAAATCCCATGAATGTTGCAACCTCGTCGTTTTCGAAAAGTTTCGTTTCCAAAATGTTTTCTGTCCACACAAAAACGCAACGCCAGCGTTTTCAAATTCCTCCGGTTTGAAGAGCGTTTTCAAAAAGCTCCGTTTTCGTTACGGATTAGTGTGGATCGAAGGCCTAACCGGAGAAATAAAGCTGCGTTTTCAAAATCCTCCGGCGTAGTATGGATTGCTCGACGTGCGGGTTTTGAATTGTCGTGCACAAAAATAGACCAATCAGAGACTCTATAGAGGTCTGACTTAAGAATGGAATGTTAGAGGTGTTACCGTAGAATTCCGAAAGTAACGGCCTCCCGAAAATTTTCTGTAGCATGAAGTGACTGGGAGTATTTCTACTACCCCCTGGATAGGAGGATCGCAAGGTTACCCACACGATTAAATTCGCCGGTACCCATTTATACATCGGTGAAGAGAGGCACTGTGAGAGTAAAGTGCCTTGCTCAAGAACACAACGCAATGTTCCCGGCCAGGGCTCGAACCCGGAACGCTCGATCCGGAATCGAGCGCACTGACCATGAAGCCACCGGCCCCCACCCCTGTAACTCGTAGTGTAAATCCTTATTTGCACTCGCATTCGTAAAATGATGCGAATCTTGGACTCCCTTGTGGAGCAGTGACGAGAGAAGAATTGAGTGAGAGAGTTCAGTAAAGCGCAGGGCGAAATATTGTGTTTCTGTGTTTTTTAACTATCAACAGAAGAAAATCCCGTGTAAAGGCCCGGTAATACGGGCAACATTTTTCTTCAACTTGTCTCGCAACATTGTTACATTGCAAGTTAAAACACATTGCTGCGCGTATTACCACGTTTGTGACCAACTTGTCTCGCAGCAAAATACTGTGTTGCAAGTCTGCAGAATTCTACAGGTATAATTGCTTATGCTGTCTCCGGTTGTCGTTCATCATTTTGAAAGTGGAGGGAAACTAACAGATGTTTGAAGAACTATAAGACTTGTGTATTGGTTAGAATAACTTGCGCCCTCACCTCTGAGCAATGGGCAAAGCTTGTTCCACGCATGCACGGGTTCTGACTGTGTAAACTGTCCCACACATTGCTCTAGGAAGAAGATTGGTACCCCACCAAACGTCAGGAAAAGGAGGTAAGGGATCAGAAACGCGCCTAGAATAAAAGGTAGAGAAATATGAACACTGCGAGAGATTTTCTGGTCGTCTTTGGCAATCACCGAAAGAACATAACGTCAGTGAAGTGGTGTAGGGAGTTTTGAAATCTGTCAGCTAGTTTTTCCTTCATTTTTTATTGAAGTTAATGGTGGCAATACCAACCAAACGCCATCTTTTTTTTCCTCTTGCACGGTCTGTTCTTGTTTCAAACATGTCAACGTGTTAGTATCAGAAGTAAGCCCTTTTTTTCACGCGTTTTTACTGAACTAAGCCAATCCCATTCTTCTAACTACAGAGGGCCAAGGACGTAGAGAATGCTTTGCAAATTGAAAATCAATTTTGACTGACTGACTGACTGACCCACCCACCCACCCACCGACCCACCGACCGACTGGTTGACTGATCGATTAATTAATTGATTGATTGATTGATTGATTGATTGATTGGTTTGTTCATTGATTAATTGGTTGGTTGGTTGGTTGATTGATTGATTGGTGGATGGATGGATTGGAATGGCTGACTGACTGACTGATTGATTGATTGATTGATTGATTAATTGATTGATGGATGGATGGGTGGGTGGGTGGGTGGGAGAGGGGATGGGTGGGTGGATGGATGGATGGATGGATGAATGGATTGATTGATTAATGCCATACCGCCTCCATTTTTAAAGCACATGTATGGAAATCTCCACATGTTTCCATAGCCAACACAAAAGCCAATGCACGCGAACAAAAATTCGATTTTCCCGCTCCAACGATCCCATCCTTGCTCCTCAGGTTCTTCCTGTATTTCAACAAACGGATCAGGCTTCTCATTTAAAGTGAAGCCAATTGGTCCGTTGTCTTCATTAGGAATAGCCATCTCTGTAACATACAAAAGAAATAAAACCTTTATATAGCGCGTAAGGCAGTTTGAGGCTATAAAAAGCTTGTCAAATGTGGCTTTTGTTTCATTCTTTGGCAACTGACATCGAAGTCTACACATACCATATTCCAGAACCTAAACGCTCTCTTCCAACAGCTGAACCCATGCCAGCTGTCGGAGGTTCAATCTCTACTCAAGGCGGGCTCGATATCCGCCGCTCTCTCGAGCCCAGTCTGCACCTTTCCCGAACAGCGGCTGGTGATCGAGCCTAGGCGGGGAAGGGCCTGGACTACAAATACTCGAAAGGTCATACGACTTCTCTCAGTCAGTGAGAGATCCACAGAAACAATTCAATACCAATCTTGAAGGGAATGACTGTGCTGCTTTTGCAGTCTGTTTAGAGATTCTCCGAAAACGACCGAGGACAGGCTATACCCGGGGGGGAACTCCCATATAAACAGGACGAGGGTGCTGGTACCATAGCGGGAGTTCTTGCATTACCTTTTTGGAGTATTGAGCTAAAAAAGTATGACAGGAGATAATCCGGTTGTTTTATAATTGGCACCTCTTAGAGGCGAAAAACCTTTCAAGCCACGCCCATAAAACAGGATCTTGGCACCTCTTAAGGGTTCTTTTCAAAATTTCCAACGAGCAACCCTGTCCTTTTTATATGGGTGTCCTTCTTCGCCCCCTCCCCCCCCCCCCCCACCCCCAGCCCCCACCGAGACTTATCGTTTAGGGTTAGGAACCAATTAGTGTGTTAACTAAATATAAGAATTTCAAGGCCTGGTCCTTTTCATTGTATTACGCCGGAAATTGTTAGAGAAGAAGGAGCTTAAGGAAAATGTGTTTATCTTTTATTATTTTGTTCATCTTTTGAAGTGTACTCCTGAGGTAAGAAAGTAAACTCAAGCAACGCAACCGTCACTGTCACTGTTTTCAAAACAGGAAGCACCGGGTGTTAAGGTTTAACTCTGTGATACTCCCAGAAACACTCAAAACTGCCTTTTTCGCTCAAAAACCTTGCTTTATTCCCAGCTTGACACCCCGGGAGACTTCCATACAAAAAGAACGGAGGTGCTCGTCCGAAATTTTGAAAAAAAAAAAACCCAGGAGGTACCAAGATCCTGCTTTGTGGACGTGGCTTGAATTTTGTTCCACATCAATTAGGTTCCAATTCTAAAACAACACACCAATTGACATTGACTATTTTCTGCTCAATACCTTAAAAGGTGCTTCAAAAGCTCCCGATGTGGACCTTTTGAAGCTGACCACCTTAAGGGATACCATGGGCTCCTGGGGATACCAAGCCCTTGTTCATAACCCCTAAAAGGTGCGGCGAGCACCCCCGCCCTTTTTATACGGAAGTCCCCCTCCGGCTTGACACATGCGTTAAATTTCCAACTGTTTTCAAGTCCGTTTCAAGGTCGATCACTTTTTGTGACCTCTTTTTAGTTACATATCCGTCTTGTTACGCCATCTGTTGTCATCGACCTGTCCTGTTCAAATATTATTTTTCTGTCGTTTCGTCCTGTCTTCTGTTAGCTCTTTCTTACCGTCATGGTTTAGCGTTTTGTGACGTGCGCGGCGTCTGGCCACGGAGTCGACAGACCTCGACGAAGCCGAGGGTAACGTAGACGCTCTCAGAGCTTCTTACGGCTTCCTCGTGGAAAAGGAGCATGTGACGAGCCCTAAGAACGTCTACATTGGAGGCTTAAGATAACGGGATGACCCGTTTTGTCCTCGCACTCTTCGCGCCCGGCACCGTTCCCTTGCAAGTGACAACTGACAAGTGCAAGTGGTCTTTTTTTACAAGTTAGGGGTCGTTGAATGACCAGAAAACCTATATCGATATTGTCGTTGCTACTTATGTTGTAGACTTTTCAGGCACGAGAAAAGGCCAAGTTGTGCAAGTGCCTGAAACGTCTGAAGCGTTCATCTGAAGACCTCTGGAGTGATCACTAAGAGCTACTAAGTTGTCTAATTATTTCATAATAATACTCTAGATTGAATGATGTCACAAAGACCTCCAATTTTATTCAGTTTTTCTCCTGGAAGCGACTTCCTTGGATGAGTTTGCAAAGACGCCAAGGTGGTCCAAAACGTTAAGCAATATTTCGTTACTCTCAAACCTGTGAAACAGTGACAGTGATTCCATATCCGCCCCGGATCAGTACCACCAGAAACACTGTGATATCAAATACGATTGAACGGCTCGTCCCAAAACAAATGCATATGGACCCTCAGACTACTAGCCTACGTATAGCCGTACCCACCCTTCCTCCCTCCCGTTTTTCCTCGGGGGGTGGGTACGGCTACACGTAGGCTATCAGACTACCACCGTAACATAGGAGTGTTTAAGACGCCCTGGTGCAAGAAAACAAAAACAACTTGGCTTTGGAAATAAAACGTAAGGTCGGGATTTAATAAATTGAAAGAAGCAAGTATATTTTAAAAACATATCTGAACCTTACCGCGGTTGGTGGCTACACTGAAAGTCGACAGGGATGACAGACATCCATGCAGTCAGGCCTGCTAAATGGGAGTGTTTATAGGAAATAATTGGCCCAGGAAATACTCAGTTTTGTGTACAGTACACGAAAGATTTTAGATCTGTCAGTCACAAATCAGTGGATTAGTCTGCGTTTCTTGGTTAAGTACGTTTTCTTCGTTCAAGAACCCTAGTAAAGCACTGGCTAGGCAAATGGCCCCTTCAAGAGTTAGCGATGTTTGCACAAATTAGTAAGCAGAACATTTTGGAACTTTGCTCCGGTACTAGACATCCTGAGGTTGACATGAGTGCGTGAATTTTGCTTGCAGTAAGAATAATGGACGGCCGGTGTCCCCTGCTTGCAATCTGATAACTTGAGCTCAGTCTTTAGGTAACATAAATAAATCTTCGACACCGCTATTGATAGCGAGCTCTAAGCTTGGTTTCCTTTGACCTGCTTCGACAGTCTGTTGTTAGCTACACCTCACTGACGTTTCAAAGATCTGCTAAAAATAAATCGAAATGAAAAAACTACTTACCAACCTGTGCCTTGCTCTTCTGGTAAGCTTCTTGCAAAACAGCTTTCAACTAAACCAAGGCACCCTTTACCGACAACCGATCGTACGCAAAGTAAATAACGGTACTTATTGTGTCAAGGTAAATAACACAATTTATCTGTCAGTCTACAAATCGAGGTCGGTCACTACGGTACGACTCGCGACGCGGACGTCACGCAATAATTTTGCCCCGATGATGATTCAACCCACGGGGGGAAGGGAACTCCCTTTTGGGTTGTATGGGTTGTATAAGTATGTGCGGCCCTAAAAGGTATGGCTTTTGTGGTTTGGTCATGCCCTGAAATAGGGTATCGATTATTGCCATTTTGGTCTGGATCTGGTTTTTGCACTCGTCTTGAATTGTGCATGTTTGTTAGAAGAAGCTAATTTTTCATCATTACTAACGCGATAAGCCCTTCACAATGCCTTCAGTCTGAACTAGAGGACTTTAATTCTAAGGCAGGTCTGAAAACAGGGTATTGATTTAAGGGTCAGGTCTTAGATAGGATATCGAATTTTTGGTCAGGTCAAAAAAAAAAACTGTAGGGAAAATAGCAGATTTTGGTCCTCAATAGGGCACGGGTTTTGGGAAGCGGGCCGCACACCCTCACCTAATTTTTCTGGGAGTAACCACCCCTCTTCCCGGGATCCAACAAACACTGTCAATAGCCAACAATACACTCGACCTTACTCTTTCCTCCACTGTAGGTTGTGGCTATCGCAGGATGTCTGGTAGAAGCGTTCCCATCTCCGATTCCACTGGGCCTGATTATCAAGCTGCTGACCCGGGAGGGGCGGAAGCACTCCCTATAATGGCCTGTACGGGGGCGTGGGGGGGGGGGGGGAGGCTCCGTCCGAAAGGGGTACCCTTTTCAGGGTTCAGGTACATAATAAGGTAGGGATTTCATAAGTTGAGGAAAATGAAAGAGGGGAATTTCGAAATCTGTAATTTAGTTAGTTAAAAGAGCCTTTAATTAAGATATTTCGAACAGACGCACCTCATGGCTGTATCATTTAATTTATAAAGCACTACATGAAAATGACGAGGTGATTTCCTGTTTTCGGCCAGTTATGAAAGCATGTGAAAGGGCTACATTTTGTCAACCATAGGTATATGAAAGGGGTGCCTTTTCTGTCAAAATGGTATACTAAAGGAGAAGGTATAAGGAATACTGCAAAAGACTCCTGACCAACTTTATTAAAGTCGACAGAAAAGAGCGAGCAATGAAACTATTTTTGGGATAAATGACCCATTATTCGTGGTAATAGAATGAGGGACAAAGTAAAAGCTTGATTTTTAAAACATGGATTTTATGAGCTTGAGGTATGCTAGTCAACATAATAAGGAGACCTTGTTTATTCAGGAGTTGCAGCCAGCATTGAATGCCAATATCAGCAGTGAAAAGCTATTACTTTATTGAGAAAGCTTTTCCATTGTGTCACTTTACAGACAGTTTCTGTTTGAAATTTCTTAAATTTCTACTGATGTTTTCTGTCTAGGTTCCAGACCCTCACTGATACAGTATAAATAACTTTCCAAAAAATTTTAACGGTTATACTTTTGAAAATGTATGTTGACTAGCATACGAAACGTCAAGTTCATAAGATGCATGTTTTTAAAATGTTTATCACCGCTGTTTATTTTATATTTTTAATCAAGCTACGATGGCCGAAGACCAAGAGTTTATATGATAAAGAAACGGCTATTCACTCCATCACAATTCGATTGAATAAGTGTTTATTTTCTCATTGCGTAGCTCAGTTGTGTCTATGTCAGTCGAGAGAAATATACCTGGCTGAGCTCGCAGTTATCAGGAGGTTGCTTAGCAACTAGACCAGTGGACAATTAAAGCCGAAGTAAAAAGTTTGGTAGCTATCGGCAACTCTCCGGGTTCCGAGCGAGGACCTGCCGAATGTCCGATGTGAATATATTTCCCTCGACTAAAATTCATTTTATTTGCAGGTTTTGGTAGACCACCTGAGTAGTCTACTTCGCGCCAGTCTCCTGTCCTTCGAACAGACCATATTTAGCCTCAATTTCTGGCCACGCGACTTTGCCGCGGACAAGACTGCTGACGATAGCGGGAAGCTCGTCGATCTAAAAAAAAGGAAAGTGAATGTCAATCCCAGGAGTGACTAAAAAACAAGACAGTTCTCTTTACGAAATCGGCGAGGCGCAGCCGAACCTAGTAACCGGTAAAAAATAGGATTGAAGCCATGCCCATGGAAAAATTATGACTGAAGCAATGTCCATGGTTTAATTCTCTTTCTAGGTATTTAGGGCGTTTATAATGACTAAAAACAACAAAAACGAAAAACAAATGAATGAGGCAAGTGGCGCAGTTACTAGCTGCGGCCTTAGACCAATCTGACAAAATGATGCGGGGGGGGGGGGGGGCACTCTATGATGGCTAGAAGACTAGCCGTTTTCCTACTCGCTTAATTGTACGAAAACGTCTAGTTGAAAAAAGAATCTTTTTACGACAGGAAAACGATGTCCAGCACAAATATTCATGGAAGTCAACAAAGATAATGCTCTTCACTGTTTGAGGGTAGATCCCAGACGTGTCCCTTGTGGGGGAAAATGAAATGCGAGGCATTTACGAGTATGCGATTAAACACTCACCTGGGCGCGTATTTGGCGAGTGGAGTTTCTTTCTCTCAGAGTGGCGCTGTGGGGTTCCTTGTTGACAGTATCAAAATCCACGGTGATACCGAAGGGGATGGCAATCTCGTCGGTACGCGCATAACGCCGGCCAATAGAACCACTAGAGTCATCCACTTTGTGAGAAATATCCAGCTCTGTCAGTGACTCGGCTTTGGAAGAGAACAAAAAAATCGAAATGATTTGAGAAGCTTATCTGCCTCATAGCCTCTTATGGCTTGTCGCGCACTCTTTCCCAACGACCGAGGGAGGAAAGATTGCTTTACGAGCCGTAGTCTGGGTTCTAGTCCTGACCGAGGTTATGCTGCGTTCTAAAAAAATAAACGTTTTTAACGGCGGCTCTATCCACCCAGGGGGACAAATCAAATGCCGCGGGGGTACGGGGGGTTTGACCCGCGATGGACTAGCATCCAGGGGGAATAGCAATACTAGAAGTCGCTTCGTGTTATAGTGACTGAGTAAAGGTCGGATTCGTTTGAAACTTTGCATACGCTTGACTGTTCAGCGTATAACATAAAACTGGCGACAAAGTGGCCAATGGTTATGTTTCACCAGCGATGAATTTTAAAGCAAATTGTCTGATCACGACAGGGCTTATAGGTAACTGACGCCTGGAGACAATGACTTAACACAAGTATTCCAGACTTCTAATACAGTGAGAGGAAGAGGAAACCACTTACAGAGTTTCTTGACAAATTGATCAAATTCTTTGTTTTTGCTTAGCGGTAACACAGAGCACTTGACAGGAGCCACAGCAGGAGGAAGAGATAGCCACTGTGGACGAAAAAATACCAAAAATATCATCAACTATATCTAAAAACGACTCTGCAAGGTCAATATAGGGCGTTTTCACCCACGTGGCCAACAGTCATGCAAATTTTTGGAACAAAAAAGTGTTTACACAAGAAAAGAGTTCAACTCCCACAGGATTGGTTTGGTACACCAACATGGCCGCTGTTTCATTATTTTGGACCACCAAATATGGCTGCCGTGACGTCATGTGGAAACACTCTATTGGTAAACTCTACGAAATGGGATGAAAGTTGAGGAGATAACGAGATAAGAAATTAAGGGGAAAAGATCATTAAAAGCAGAAAAGCAGCTGGTAATAAGTTCATCAAGGAAATTCAAACAAGACAAATTAATAAAACAGGCATTGTTCCTCACCGTTCTTTGCTCGTCTCCTTCTCGGATTTTAAAGTTGTGTTCAAGGACAGCGTACATAATTCTACCAACTCCAAAAGATGGCTCAATCACGTGGGGTTCTACGTCACGAACTGTAAGGAACACAAGGGACAGTTAGCTTCATGTAATTCATATTAGAATAAATCTACTAGCGTTCTATCACGAATGCCGTTCTCTTATTGGCTACGCTACTCGAAATGTATTCTTTTGTAGATAGTGAGTAGCCTAGCAGTGTGCAGTTGTTATCAAAACAGCGGCCGCTTCTTGGTGTTTTCGAAGAATTTGTCTATGAAGTCAGACGAGGATTAAGATAAAGTTTGAACGACTAGCAGATTTAAACTAATCAATTAGATTATTCGCTCTGGATTTCTATGCGTGACAAATGACTCAAGCTGCGTGCTTGTCAACTATCACGGGATAGAAATCTCGAGCTCATAATCTAATTATTAAATTAGAAGGTCACATATGAAACGACTTAAAATAAATCAGAGATATTCTCCTCACTTACCGTGAACTTCTTTCTGGTATCGCTTGATTTCTCTGATCATGCCCTTTTGAATGTTGAATTCTTTGTTGTCTACTGTTATGCTCACCTCGCTGAGTATGAAATGAAGAAACAGTAGTTAGTCAAGATCAAGTCCTAAGTTTTCTTAGCAACAACAAGGAACAGTTAAAGCTGGCGAAGTTTGAGACGGTTAACTGACAAAAAAAAACTTACAAAAACTGAGTTAAACAAGCTTAAGCGCGTTTTCACAAGACGTCACGGCCGACATTTTAGTTTTTTCCAACCAATGAAATTTCTGTACTTTAGGAAATAAGTTCCTTTCTTATGCAAGAATTTCCTACTAATAGAGCGGTTTTCAATTGAGTGTCGAAAGTAATCAGGCAATTACTTTGGTTTTGGTTTTGGTTTTGGTTTTACTACGGTTCAAGATTGGCTGAGTAGTCTAATTGGTGAGTAATTGGTTTGGTTTTGGTTTTTCGACCCTCAGTTTAAAACCGCTCTAATGCTGCCGTCAGGAAGTGTCGTAAAACCAAAACCAAAACCAAAGTAATCACTCTAGCCAATCACAAAGGACACGGACAATCCAATGAACCAATCAAAACTTGAAGTAATTACATGTAGCTGACGCAAAGCGCGGGAAAACGAATGCCAGCGAGTCACGATCGGTTTTGCTTCTGATTGGATGAAAAAGTAGCGCGAGTTTTTTTAAGCCAATCGTGTAGCGTGGTTGATGCAAAACCAAATACTTCTCGGCATTCAAATGAAAACCGCTCAAATGAGGGCATTGGAAAAACCAATAACATTCACTCTAAGCAGACCTAGTATCTGTTTTTTTAATACCCACCCATTTCCACTGAGTTTGTCCTCAAATTCCTTGATACTGTCTTTGTCCATCTGAGCCAGATAATCCATTACAATTTTTCCTTCCTTTTTAAATGCTTTCCCTATCGCGGGCTTCTCTGGAACTATCTCAACCACGTCGATCATTTCCTAAACATTGTCAGTCAAGGATGGAATATTTATTTCTATCAGAGATAATCAATGTGTATGAAGTTTTAGATCCGATGGTTCGAAACGTTTTTTAATAACGACGTTGAGGCTCGTTGAGGCTGAGATTAAGCAGATTTTAAGAACAAACTAACAACAAATCCCAGGCAGACTGTCCCTAGAGGAAGTTTATTTTTTAAGTTTTTCTCTGGTAAAACGTAAAATTTAGTCTGCACTCGTTATCATTTTCATGACACAATAGGTTTCCACAGCAACAGTATGAATTGCTAAACGCACTCTTAACTTAAACTTAACTGCTAATAACTCAAAAACGAGCTCGGTGACCTCAATTTGTTATCGTCGAATTTTGATTAGTAATAGTAATCGGACCGAGTGGAGCACAATTCAGGGAGTAATCGCGTGAGTCTGATTTGAAATTACGAGCACGATTACTCCCTGAATTGTATGACACGGGGTCCAATTACTAATTAATCGTATCGATAACAAAATTTCGGAATTTAAAACGTCTTTTAAGAATTTATTTTGAACGAAAACGTCTGTAGCGCTTTTCATAAGTTTTGAAAACTGTGCGAAACATTGCGAAGCAAGCCATTAAAGCGCGCGTAATTGACATGCCAATCACGTGGGTATCCAATTACAGGTATTCAATTACAAAAAATTCAAATTGAATACCTGTAATTGGACACCCACGTGATTTCGCGCAGATTGCGTGACAAATAGGCGCGTGGAGAACCAATCACGATCGAGAATTCTGTTATAGATACGATTAACAGAATAAGTGGCACGTTTTGGCAAAGTTTACAAAAATCTGTAGATGAGGTCCAGAGCCACTTTAAATTTTGAAAACTGAAACATCAAAAAATCGAAGTCTGTCTTGGAAAGTGCTGGAAACTGTTGCCAGCCACCTTAAGGGGACATTTGGACAAAAACAATGAGCTTGTCTTAAAAACTGCATGGTTCATTTTAAAACATCTTCGGTTGTTGTTTGTCCTTTACCTAACAAAATGGTTGTCTGTAAACTCCTAAAAAGTTAAAAAAAACTGAAAATCATTTTAAAGAACATTTTAACAAACATGTCAGGCAAAACTGGCAAAAAAATTAATAACCACTAAGAACCTTCAGGCTTAGTCCCAAAAGCAGACATTCTTGCAAAAAAAAGTGTTCTTCACAACTACGCCATGAACAAGACTGAAATTACAAAATTAAACATAATGTTTGGAAGAGTTTTCGCTGGTAGTAAGAAAGGATACAGGCTGTGCAAGATCAGCTTGAGCAACAAGCTTTTCACCGGCCGCTTTGGTGTGAACTGACAGGTCATAGCAGGCCCTGTCAGCACATCCAACGCACTCTATCCAGCCCTGAAGTAAACATAAAAACGCTTGTTAGTGATAAATTAAACTTCAATATTTACCCCTCAGTTTACTTCCTCGTAATCATTCTAGCCAATCACAAAGGACACAGACAATCCAACAAACCAATCAAAACTCAAAGTAATTACATGTAGCTGATGCAAAACATGGGAAAACAAGTGGAAACGAGTCGCGATTGGTTTTGATTTACTTCTGATTGGTTGACAAAGTGGCGTGAGTTTTTTGAGCAAATTGTGTAACATAGTACTTTTTGACACTCATATGAAAGCCGCGCCATATACTTCAAGCTGACAAATAGGTAACTGTTTGCTAAGTGAATCTTGTTTTCCCAATCTGGTACCCAGGGCTTTTCCTTTGAAATCTGGGCCCCTTGGGAAATGCCCTGGGAACAAGTTTGTCCTTTACGAACAAAGAGCTAACCTACATGTATAATGCAAAGAATTTCAGTTTTTCATAGAACATCAAAAGGAGCCCAAAGAAAACGCGGAAAATCACACAATTCTTTACATGTGTTACACAACCTTTTTTTTTCACCCAAATCCAGTAGGGCAAAATATACTCACATAGGAGGTGAGGAGTTCTGCATCCCAGCAGTCACATGCGTAATGTGCCATCTCATTGAACATGTGTTGTCTGAAGCGGATCTTGCTAGGGTCTGCCCCAACCTTCAACAGGAACAGGTACACTCGGCCAAGAAAGTACCCCATGGTCTGGGAACTAACAATTTTCTGGTGATCAATGAAATGCAGGTAGCATTTTTAGCACCAGTTGTAAGTTGCAAAGTAAAGTAACAAATTAATTAACAGTACTGTACATGGAAACAGAGTTCTTAAAACAACAAACACTACTCCTTTCCATGTAGCAAATGAATTGCATAGTACATTATTAATATGTGTCACTGTGGCATATCAAATGCCCTGTATGACATTGAAAAAGAATTGCATGACAAGGTTCCCCTGGCAACAGGAAAGTAACCATGGGATGAATTACCACTGACCTGATTGACTGCATCCCCTAAACTGATATTCATAGTGGGTTTCCCTTCAATCTGATTCTCTGATGGATACAGTGTGACTTTTTGAGAACTCACATTCTCAAACTTGGGATGGTTTTTGTCACATGGATCAACAAAGTGTTCAATTTCAGCAAGAGTAAATTCTCTAAATGAAAACAACAACAAAATATGATTAAATGTTACATTAGTAGTATTTTTTTTTTAAACAGGGCTCACAACAGACCTTTTTAGCTTGGGCGGTTTGTTTTCCCATTACCAACCATGTGATATTCTCTAGGGACTTGTTCTTTTTTCCATCTAAAAATTATTAATTCATACACATGCAACTATGAGAAAATTTGAAAGCAAGAATAGTATCATCGCATGGTCTGAAATGGGGCAACAAACAGCCCAAGCTCAAAAAGGTCTATTGTGAGTCTGTTTACACACCACTTCCATCTAGCATATGCCCAGTGAACTACCTTTAGTTAATTTTATTACAGCATTAGTTGTTGTTTTGTGTTTGGTCTAACAAATTGATATAATTATCTTCACAGTTTTTTAGTTAGATAAAGAAGAAAGTCCACTATAGTTCAATAATTTAATCAAAAGTTTTTTAATGTTGGTATATACTGTAGTGATCTGATTGAGAGCCCAAGATGTTAATTTAATTTTGGTTTTTGTAGGTAAAAGTAGATACTTCCCCTCCTGGATGGGATGTTAGCGCAGCGCAGGTTACCCCTAGAATTCTAGCTCATTCTGGCAGGCTGATGCAGCAAAAATTTCCTGAAACCCATTAAGGTGGTAAAGCATCTTGCCCAAAAACACAACATGATGATCCCAGACTATTTGATCAGAAGACTAGAGCGCTACGCAGTTTAGGCTACTGCAGTGATGAACATGAAGGAAAATGTAACATTCTCTTACCTTACTCTCAGTAGTCCTGCTCGAGGCGAAATCTCATTCCTAAAGGCAGGTCCAATTTGAGCAGCAGCAAATGGTAGCCTTCCGTTATTAGCTTCCAAAAGCCGCTTGAAGTTAACAAAGATCCCCTGAGCCGTTTCCGGTCTAAGGTAACTGTGTATGAAAAAAAACAAGACATTTTTAAAGATATTTTTGGCTCCTCCACTAAATTTTCCATTCAAGCATTCAAGATGATTTCTTTTTATTAAACTGATAACCTCTTGTACAAACACCAAGGACATTATTTGAGCACCAAGGCAAGATGTCCCTTACCCAGGAATGAGCCCACTGGGACCAATTGAAGTTGTAAACATCAAATTGAACTCCACAGGGTCAGTCAAGTCATTTCCTGTCACTGGAGACTTGGCATTGTACTTTTTTAGCAGTTCGCCAAGTTCTGTCATTCCATAGTTGTCAATCTGAAGAAACATAAACAAACCATAGTCATCATAAGTAAATCAATGAACAGTCACTGACTTAAAACTTTTAAGACATTTTTGCAACTTTTCCAACAAAACCAACAGTGAACGTCAAAGTTTTTTCATGAGTTAATTAGCTTGTGTCAGACAGGAAAATATTAGACCTTCCTTGCAGCCAGTCTTTTCTCTTATGGTCTGACGGGCCTTTATTTTGGTGAATATGACACTAACAGGGCAAAATGTATACCAAACCCTTTTCTTGCCATTATCTCCTCCCAGTCTCTTTTCATCTTAGAACCCCTCCCCAGTCTCCCTCTGATTTTCAAGAGAAAAACACGCAGCAAGCAATCTAAAAAAATATCTGGCTTCCCATCACTTTGAACATTGCTGTACTTAGTCTGTATGGTACTTATTTCTTGTAGACCTAGCTCATTAATTCAGTCTAAGACTGCCAGAGAGTTTTGATAAATTACTTAATATTATTATCACTATGGTATGACTTCAAGCTTCAAATTTCCCCTATCTGGCCCTTTACTACTCAGTAAATAAGCTCATGTTATTACCTGCCCAATAACACTTTCATATTCCTTCCTTTTTCCTTCATCCAGTTTCTTATCAGCTAATAGCTTTTCAAGGTGACCTTCATTAAACAAACAGACAATGGAATGATTAAAAATGTTATTCAAACACTCTTTGGCAACTTGACATCAAAAGAATCACACTGCCATGAATATTATATACCTTAACTAGCTTTATCCTTATTTTTTATTGTTAAATATTGTGAGTCATTATGATACACATCGTCAATTTAAGAATTGACCAAAATCAAAACTTTATTTAGGTTTCAACTTGAAGTGATAGATGACCTTCTAAAAGATGATCAGCTCTGTAACAGTCGCCAGTCTTGATGTCCTTGACCATAAAGTCAGCAAATCTGTCTACATGACCAGATGCTCTACAAGTAACAAAACACTGTTAATAAGTTCTTGGATTCTATAAGCAACGTTTTAAGAGAATTGTGCATGTTCAATCATGATCAGGTTTATTCCCACTAGAGGAATAATCCAGACAACATTGGAATTCAGGTAAGCACTCCGGCAGCAAGGTTGTGTTCTAGAAACACCTGGGTGCCACACGCAACTAACTTTTGCCTTTGGGCGACTGGAAATCTTACTTTTTCATACACTCTTAAGTGCTGGGCACCCAGAATATCATGGTTAAAAACCTTTGGGCTCCTTGTAATTTTTCTTGGACCACATCATTGAGTGTGCAGGGAGGCTGGGGCAGGGTTTAGAGCACTGGATTCAAAATTTGGAGGTCATGGTTCAAGTCCCATCCTTACCACTAGCTGGTGTTGTTCTCTGTATCCAGATTTCAGCTCCTTGGTTGCGCTCTTAAATAGTGTACTGTCTACCTCCTACCAGTTGGGGTTTTAGAAATCATGTAAGTTGCGTTTTTGAACCAGCATTTGTTTACATAATTTCCGGGGTTTTGTTAAAGGCCAGACACTGGGCAAATTGACCAGCTGTGAGGATGATTTTCTGCACCCAGTTTAACCATCTATTGGCAAGTTTCTCTTATAAAGACGTTCAGTTCAAATAGTTGTACCAGGCTGTGAAAACCAGTTGCCCCCCTGATGATAATATTAATGAAACCCCTGTTACACAGTGGTCCTGAAAAGTCTCACTGGGGTAGTGGTCAATTATTAGAAGATATTTATTCAAATTTATTTTCATTTTTTTATTGTTCACATGATACATTTAATTAAATTTACTACAAGAATAATTAAAACTATAATTCTAATCCTTATAGTTTTTTGTGTGTGTTTCTTGTTCTTTCCTGACAATCTTTATAGCTTCAGTCACACACTTACTTCAGAACTTGATGAGGTGTAAGAAGTGAAGCTCTGATTTCTAACATTTGTTCTTCCAAAACAAAGTGTGATTTCCATATGTTGATCATGTTGGCCTCCATGGCACAACCAGACGGTCCATAGTCATAAAGACCAGCCACGCCTACAAAACCAAATGATAACTAAATTCAACTATTTAACAGTTTTCTATAAACAAGAAAACTAAAACTTCTAGAAGAACACATCACATTGTTTCTGTAACAATACAAATTGTCCAAGTACACACAAACCTCCATAAATTTCGAAGGAAGGAACAAAAAAGAACCGTCTCTTCAACAAATCCTCTAATTTCGCTCTGTCAAATTTCTCTTGTTTTGGTGCTAGTTCTTTCTCCTAATCAAATGGTAATAAATAGATCAACAAAACAACACTCAGCTTAATATTGTAAGTAGCAGCAATTTAGCCCAAAGAAATGAAAAACATTAATATCTATTTTGATAAATTCTTCTTAGTGTGGCATGCAGAGATTTTATAATGGTACAATTGAGTCTGAAAACTTGCTGACACCAAGGCAATATCTGATGGTTGACATTTGTTCCCATTCTCACCCCCAAGTCTAACAACAATGCACGTATATTACTATAAGGAGAAATTAATACCTTGATGTCTTTTGAGAATTAAAGGGTGGAATACGATACCTTGTTCTCAAGAGCTTTCTTCCTGACTTTCAGCTCTTTAATGGCTACCTCAATATCAGGTGCTGGAGCATTTTCTGATTTAAGCTTCCTTACCAAGTCACCCTGCAATTGAAAAATTCACAAAAAGAAATTTTTAATTAAAGGCCCTTTAAAATAACCAAATGACAGATTTCCCTACCCTTTCATATACCTTGACTTGTAAAATCCCTACCCTTTCATACCTGAAAAAGGTACCCCTTTTGAGCGGGGACACTTCATTTTGTAGGCCTTCACGGGGAGTACCTCCCCCCACCCCCCCCCCCCCCACCCCCGCCCTCGGGGTCTAAATTGAAAAAAAAAATGGCATGCCATTGCAAAATTTTCCAAATAAATATTTTCTCCTAGTTCCAGCCACCTCAGGAGTCTGACTTCCAACCCTTCCCGATAAGGTTCTAGCCCCTTTTAGTCCTAGGTTCTTGCCCACTCCCCTCCAGGTCAAAAAGATTATACTAGGATGATGCAATACCTAATTTGTAGACAATATTAAAGCTTATTCGATTCAGATAACATTACGATAGACATCATTTAAAAAATTAAAATTGAAAAATCCGTTTATCTTAATTAATCGAGAAAACAAGCCTAAAATAAGTGACAAATACTAATTTAACACTAAAAATATTCATGAAACAGGTTTCCGCAACGAAGAACTTTCACTTCCGTTTAAGTTTCCGAATATGGAAAGCTGAAATTCATGCGTATGCATGTAGGAAGAATACCAAAACAAGCGGACTTAAAAAATGTTCAGGGACATAAATTTGCAATGCTAGCAGCGAGAAATATTTGCACGTACCTGTTCCTTCACTGATTGCCGTAAATTGTCTAAAAGGCTTGAATTTTCTCCACTAGCATTAGACATCCTCTGTATTCCTACGAAGAGTCTTGATTTAAAATCGTTTTTGAAACTGAAGAAAGACGAATCAGGAACACGGCAGATAGGACTGTAAAATTTTGGGAGGCAGCTCCGTCCCTGGGTTAGTTTTCTGGCACAAAATAACGTTCTGGGAAATAAATTTCTGAACACAAACAATGTATTCATTCAGTCATCCATAATTTTTTGCCACGAGGGTTGGAATACCGTGTGGCATGCGCCCGTCAAGTGCCTACATCAAATAGCAGTCATCAACAGTCCCTCGTTGCGTGATCATGCTAATTTGAGCGTGACTTTGATAAATGGGTGTGCACAGGGGTATTCTACGAAAAGTGAGTAATTTGTACTCTTGTTCTTTCTTCAAGGGCTTTAAGCAAGGTTGTTCCACTGTGATGAGTAAAAGGAGAGCTGTTTCGACTGCCAAGTCGAAGAAAAAGCGACGAAAAGTTGAAAATGATGACCAAACATTAGGAAATGAGAGTTTAAATTCAAACAAGGTGACGACCTTGGTCGAGAAAGTAGGAAGAGAACTTCGCAAGAATGCCGATCCTAAGAGAAGTCAGCCCATGAAGAAATACATGAGGGACAAATTCGAGTTCTTTGGTCTTAGCAGCCCTCTTAGAAGAAGCGTTTGTAAAGAATTCCTGCAGCAGAAACTGTCACCACAAGAGACTAGAGAGTTTGTTGCACTTTTGTGGGCTAAGCCACAACGAGAATTCCAATACTTTGCCGTCGATTATCTTGAGAAGCACATGGATACCTCAGCAGAATTTGAAGCAAACATAGAGTGCATTAAAGGCTTGATCACATCGAAGTCTTGGTGGGATACAGTAGACGCCCTCGCTAATAAACTTGTTGGCGGGCTCGTGAGGAAACATCGAGATATCGGAAGAAATGTGATGGAAGAGTGGATTGATCATGAAAATATGTGGCTCAGGAGAACTGCCATACTGCATCAGCTTTCTTACAAAGAGGAAACCGACGAGATGTTGTTTCGATTCTGCAGTCTAAGGGCTGAGGAGGAAGAGTTTTTCATCAGAAAGGCAATTGGATGGGCTCTGAGGCAATACACTTGGACCTCTAGTTCCAGTGTCAAAAAGTATTTAGTGAAGCACAAGAAAGAGTTGAGTAATCTGAGTTTCAAAGAAGCTGCAAAGCATTTAAACTTATGAGAGTCTCAGTACAGGCCTTACGTATGAAATTTAGATCAGTATTTGTGGTAACTGCCCTAGGCCTGCTGCACTTGGGGGCCCCCTGCTCAAAACGGCGCTATGTACTTCTCTCTTTCTTGAGACAAGACCATCAAGACATCACAGAATGTAAAATTGCTCCTTTGTAATTTTGTATGTTATCATGCGGCACCATTTTATCTGATGATCAAGTTTTGCTGTTTGAATAAATAAAAATAAAATCTGTGTTGACTCAGTCCCTCTCTATAGAGTCCAGAATTACTTTCAAATAAACTTAATGGACTGTGATTTGTTATCTCTGTTTGGTACACATAAGACACTATTAATTTTTTTATAAGATGGTGTGGTGGAATTTAGTAGGGGCATGCCAAGAATATGGCTTCAAAGGGGGGGGGGGGGCACTTCGAAGGGGGTGCAAGCCAACAGAATATCAAGTGTAAAGGGGGTGTCACTTAAAACGATCTCCAGTAGGTCATTTATAGTAATGCAAAATTTCTACCAGAATGCCTAAAAATAACATTTATGAGGTTCTGAAATTTCAGTTTTTCTGTTGAAGCCTCCCCTCGGACCCCCTACTTTGTAATGTACGAAACAGCATCAACTCAGGCCAGCCCCACCAGTTATTTGGTTGCAGATACAGTGGAGCCCCTAATTAACAACCACATCCTATTGATGAACAGTCAGTGCAATGCAATATAATTATTAACTATTATTTTCACTTAAAACTGCAATGTTATCTGATACAGTTAATATTAATTCTTGCGTATCATTTTAGAATTACAAGGGAGGGGAGGAAGGCAAAATTTCCCAATAAAGAGGTGGGGTTATTCTATATATTACAGGGAGAATCTCTCAAATCCTACCAGGTCACCACCTCTCCCCTCCTCCCCACCTAATAAAGAGCAGTCCATAAGGTGGCCCCATAGGGTACCGGTAATCATTTATGGCATTGCGCACATAAGTGATGTTTTGAATGCTGTTTTTGCATTCATTTTTACACCCACTCCTCTCAAACTTATTACATGTAATAAGCTATAATTAAAATAATAGTGATTTACTATCATCTCTGTTAAAATTTTGGGTTTTAACCTTGAATTATAAATGCCCAATCAAATGTGTTTTTTTCCTTTTTTAAGGCTTTATTGGTGATTTTCTTGAATTTCCTTCAGTGAAATCTTCCAAAATGTTCACAGCACAGCGCATCATACAGGATACAAATTTTAAGTACAAAAAAAGTAGGGTTTGTAAAGGGCCGTTTTTTTGATTTTTGCATTTTTTTTTCACTGCTGCGAAAAAACTGGTCATATAGATTTCCCTGAAAAATGAGCTCCGACTAAAGTAAAATATCTACTACCAGTCTGCTAAATTTTACAGAATTTCAATGAAGGAAACACGAGAAAATTCACTTTCAGTTTTGTTTTTTTTTTTTGTGCTCATATTGACATAAAATATCAAAATACACTGCCATTTTCCTTTGAGCATGTGCAGATTGCTTGGGCTTTCATCCTCAATGTGTGTGCGATCGTAAAACTACTACAGAGCCACCTTAAGTTTGATAAAACAGGTGCATGTGTATTCTCTGTAACAACCTTGGTATGGGGACATGTCACACTCAACACTCCATCCTGTGATCTGCCATCAATTTGTGTTGCATATTTACTCATGAGTGGATGCAAGTTGCCAAAATGATTTATTTCAATGCATTTCCACAGCCTGGGTTGTAACTGCTACTTCAACTTCTCATATGTTTAGTGGAAAAATTGGATCAAGCAGAGGTTTTAATAAGGGCTGGGCACCTGGCAAATTGACTGGCTGTGGGGATGATTTTGCCCCGATGGTTTCACCATCTGGAGGAAAGTTTCTCTTATAAAGAAGTTCCTTTTAAGAAGTTTTTCCCACCAGTTAGAACCAGTTGCCCTTCTGCTGGAAACATTAATGAAACCCCTAATCACGATAAAGGTGAACCCAAGTCGCTAGAATCATTGGAAGTGAATGCAAATGGTAGCCAAACAGAGTCACGAGCTATTGGACAGAACTAACTTGAATCAAATTAGTTACTTCTAAAAGATTACATACTGTGTTTCTACTGGCACTATGAGAGGAGATGATGAAGAAATAATTACATGTACGCTCAATTAAGAAGGCAAGGAATTATTTTATTGAAAGCAAACCCATACAACAGCAAATAAGCTGACGTGAAAGCTTATGAAACCCCAGCATTTACAAGTGACATGGTAAATCTTGAAATCACAAGTACACTGCCACTGCTTTGATTAAAATGAGCATTTCAAGAATCAATCAATGTTTGGCCTGGTGTTCTCCAGCTTGCTGTAGTCAGTGTGACTGTAGAACTGTAAAGCAAGCGAAACAAGTCCAGTTAACAATGAGAAAATATTATTGTAAAGTGGATCTAATGGGATAATTATTTGTTGTTAAAAAACAATGCAACAACTAGGCTTGTTTCAATTCTGGCAAAAGCAAGTTGTTAACTGCTTAATATTGTTCATTAAATCAAGTGGAATTAAAAGCTGCTGCATACTTCTTTCATGTAGTGCTACATACAATGTTGTTATGTGACTATTCAGATAAAGCTACAAAATAATGCTCATGCATTGATATCTATTCTTATGGGTACTATTGTGCTGTCCCATAAAATAACCTTGCCCCTCCCATGGAAGGACTTATAGTTTGAAGCCCCCACTCCTCTGGAAATTCCAGTTTTGATTTAAACTTCCCTTCAAAAGGTTTGGCTTTTGAAACCCTTTTCCCCCTTGGAATTTCTGTGAAAACCTTCCTTGGGGTGGCTAAGGATATTTTCTGGAACTGAACATATTTTTCAGCAGTACTCTGTAAAATGAAACTTGAGTTTTTTCCCCAATTCACAATCACAGTATTCAACTCTTTGGAGTAAACAGGTTAAAATCAAGAGGCAGTTAAATCTTATAACATTTTAATTATATTTTTATTAATAAGTATTTATTTAATAAAATTAATTCAAATTTCCCAAAACTTTTTATTGGCTTTTAGGTTGGGCCATTCTTTTCTTCTAAATACAAATATTAAAGAATACAACAAACAGACTGGGTTTATGTTTTTCTTCGGCATGTTCAGTTCATTCTGCTCCCAATAACAGATTGTGTAAATGGTAGTCTGCAAAGTTTCTTTAGGACAGGTAAAAAAGGAAATTTTAGAAGGAAACTTTAAGTCAACTTATTTCTAAAATTCCCTTTCAATAGGTCAATTCCCGCTAGAAAAATAAGCCACGCGTTTTTTTTTTTTCTATCACGAATATTTAAACCAACCTTCAGGCGCTCGTTGTGCTTGATCTTTTGCCAGGGGTATGGGTTGTTCTTCCTGTCCCAGCTGTCAAAACAACATAAGCTAACTATTAAAAGCAGTGCATTGAGTAAGATCTGACAAACCCCAGAGCTCTGGTGGGTATCCTGTTCTCAGTTTTCAACTATGATGTTTAGCAGTTATCAATAATAAAGATGACTGATTGATTAACAAATTGATTTATTGATTGATGGATGGATGGATGGATTGATGGATTAATGCACTGACTGACTGATTGATTGACTGATTGACTGACTGACAACTGACTGACTGATTAATTGACTGATTGACTGATTGACTGATTGATTGACTGACTGATTGATTGATTGATTGATTGAATAATTCAATAGATCTCAAGAAGGTCTTACAGGCTTCTCTTACAACACTATTGTCCATTGGTTGCTTCATCAGGAAAGTCATTTCTTTGTTACCAAACCAAGGTCAGACATTCGGAAACCATAGCAGCGTCAAACTAAGTTGAACTAACAATCAGGTTGGTCTAAATATTAGGGGTGGGGGGTTATTTATTGGTAAGTGATTAGATGACTGATTTTCATGCTATCAACTCTGGATTTGAGACAGTCTAGATAGAATTGCTTTACTTGGGCAAAAGGGTTTACAACAGACATCTCTTAGTTTTCTCTTAATAACTGATATTGCTGCAGTTAATGTTACTGTATACATACGTAGCATCAGGGTTCTGGGTAGCCAGCCTCAAGACGTAATAGCCAGCTCCAACACAACCAGCACCAACGATGACAAACAATGGAACCAACTGCAATGTGTGCAAAATTAAGAATGCTTAGTAGCTGTGCATGAGATGTAAACAGGACAATCTTTAGAGGGGTTTTCAATTGAGTGATGAAAGTAATCAGGCAATGACTTAGGTTTTGGTTTTACTACAGTTTGAGATTGGCTGAGCAGGGTCCGAAATTGCGCTTTCCTGGTCGCCAATGCGACTAAAAATTTTGTACTGGCGACCAGAATTTCACAGCTGGTCGCCAGCGGGCGATTAACTATTTCAAGCCACGATAATTACACAAACTTATATTTTCAGCCAAATCGATTAAAATAAAATTCAAAGCCGCCCACCAATTGGGCACTTACTTTTTACCTTTCCGCTGCTTTTGAAGTATAAAACCGATTTTCCTGTTATTATAACTCTACCACAACGTTTCACAGCTACGATCAGTGCGAAGCTTTGCCGCCATGTTCTCCCAGCGGTTTCCCATAACATACGTATTGCGGGCGCAGAAGGCCACGTGCGTTCTTTCATCATGAATATTTATTCAGGCAATGTGGTGTCCAAAGATGTCCTGAACTCTTTACGTAATTTATTACAAAGTGGAGACGGAACATCCGCGAAGAAATTAGTGGAAGATTTCGATATTCAACATGGTGATCCGTCAATCGTCTTGACAGAACACAAAAGGAAAGATCGTTTTGCACATAGAGCAAAGAACCAAACGTCAGTTTTCAGTCAGGTACGTTTCTTCTCCAAAAGGTACAGACAAGAGAAGGTATAAAATTGACTTGAAACATTTGGCTGTCGCACGAAACCGCATATATGACCGGCATTTGATTCGTTCGTCATGGGTTTTCAGTGGTAGGTGTATAAATAATCAGCATGTTTGTATTTAATCATATCGTTAGCGGAAAAATTGCCATCATTGCGGCGCCAAACGCGTTCTCCTTGTTCTGATTCTTAAAAGAAAAATTGGCAAGCAGAATTTTCCATCTAGCGACCAAAAATTTTGGTTTGTGTTTCGCTGTGAAGGAAAATTTTATTGACACTTTTTGGCGACCAAATTTTTTCATATGGCGACTGAAAAAAAAATTTCAGTCGCCAGTTGGCGCCTGCCTAAAAAAGTTAATTTCGGACCCTGCTGAGTAGTCTAGTTAGTAAGTAACTAGTTTGGTTTTAGTTTTATGACACTCAATTGAAAACCACTCTGGTTATTTATTGTACATGGCCTTTTTTGGGTGACTGAAAGCAAAGCTGCTAAGTCGTGCAATAACAAACAAACAATGGCACGCAAGGCAAAACCATTTGACTGTATGGTTGAAATAACATTACTGGTCTGATGAACGAAGTCTTTTTGAAAATCTACCCACAAAGGAATTCCCAATCTGAGCAAATGTGTCCAAAATTGGACAGACTCTTCCTGGTGGAGGTTTTGGCCCTCAACTAACTCAACCTGCTAAAATAGTAACAAGAGAGGGCCATTTATCTTTTTCCTACAGGGCATATCAAAGTTAACTTCATTGGGATGAATTTCCATGATACAGGGCTTGAAATTAACAAAGTCCTTAAGTCGCCATTTGGCAACTAAGTGGTAAAAAATAGTCGCTAAATGTACATTTTTAGTCGCAAAATCAAATAGAAGAGACACAATCCATAGACATACATGATGTAGTCAAAGCTCAAGGGTTTACAATGCATTATAGGGCAATTTCGAACAGGTGTAGCTATTTTGAAGTTTAGAGAGAGAGAGAGTCATTAACCGCGCGGCCATGGGCCGAGCGCGGTTCTAGGTTTACCCGTGGTTTATTATTTTTTTTTTTTGTCGGTGACCAGACGCAGACCGCCGCTCGGCCAAATTCCGAGTCACGCAACGTGTGATGTTTTTTCCGCCAGAAGCTGTTAAAACATTAACACACGGATAATTTTACGGATATTGTTTCCTTTGTTGTGGGTAAAATATATTTTCTTTTGGTTTTATCGAAGCGTTGGATTCAAAGGGATTAATAAATACGCTAAAAAAAGGTATTACGTCAGCCATGGAATGCGTTAACGTTGCAGCTTTCACTTTCGCTACGTGACTAATAAGATCGTGTTTACTTTGGAAGTTTATTTCGCCAGAAGCGACGGTCATTAATTTATTTGCAAGTTTGCGAGTATTTCTTGTGGTTTTAGGCAAATGAAGTAAATTCTTTGGCTCTTTCATCGCAGCGAGTTCATAGATCGGAAGGAAAATGAAATATTTGCAAGCCAAGCAAAGAACATGTCAGGACATGCAATGATTACGTCATTGGTAGGGAAATAACCACCGTACTAAAGATAGCCGTCGATAACGCAATTCTTGAATTATGTGACTCGTGTGACTTCTTTGCTAGCCCTTTACTCAAGGAAAATATTAAATTTAAACTTGACTTTTAAGAAAGAAAGCTGTTGTTAATAGTGTTCGTATCTTCATGCCCATACATATCCCAAAGAAAGTTCCAGATTAACACTATTACGTCATCGGAGATTTTGCAACGGCTACGACTGATGGTGCAATAGTACAGTCTGTGTTGATCAAGTGATGTGATGTCTACAGTAATCAATGAATCATCAAGGATTACTTTCGAATGTACACTGCGTTGCAACTGTAGTGCTAAGAAAACAGTTAAATTTTAAAAGCGCGGTTTTAAGATCTAACAGATCTTCTTGTTTTTTTTTGTCGGTGACCAGACGCAGACCTCCGCTCGGCCAAATTCCGAGTCACGCAACGTGTGATGTTTTTTCCACCAGAAGCTGTTAAAACATTAATACACGGATAATTTTACGGATATTGTTTCCTTTGTTGAGGGTAAAATATATTTTCTTTTGGTTTTATCGAAGCATTGGATTCAAAGGGAATAATAAATACGCTGAAAAAAGGTATTATGTCAGCCATGGAATGCGTTGACGTTGCAGCTTTCACTTTCGCTACGTGACTAATAAGATCGTGTTTACTTTGGAAGTTTATTTCGGCAGAAGCGACGGTCATCAATTTATTTGCAAGTTTGCGAGTATTTCTTGTGGTTTTAGGCAAATGAAGTAAATTCTTTGGCTCTTTCATCGCAACGAGTTCATAGATCGGAAGGAAAATGAAATATTTGCAAGCCAAGCAAAGAACATGTCAGGACATGCAATGATTACGTCATTGGTAGGGAAATAACCACCGTACTAAAGATAGCCGTCGATAACGCAATTCTTGAATAATGTGATTCGTGTGACTTCTTTGCTAGCCCTTTACTCAAGGAAAAAATTAAATTTAAACTTGACTTTTAAGAAAGAAAGCTGTTGTTAAATAGTGTTCGTATCTTCATGCCCATACATATCCCCAAGAAAGTTCCAGATTAACACTATTACGTCATCGGAGATTTCGCAACAGCTACGACTGATGGTGCAATAGTACAGTCTGTGTTGATCAAGTGATGTGATGTCTACAGTAATCAATGAATCATGAAGGATTACTTTCGAATGTGCACTGCGTTGCGACTGTAGTGCTAAGAAAACAGTTAAATTTTAAAAGCGCGGTTTTAAGATCTAACAGATCTTCTTGTTTACTTTAGTGTGCCTTAGAATAATCAAACATGGCAATCCAGTTGGCGATTAAAGAATCTTGGGTTTGTTTTATTATATCTATTTGAATAAATTGTGTCTTTCATCCACAAGTAACGTTCTTTTTCCTTTGAGATTACTGCTAGCCCTCTTAATTTGTGTCAGCCAAGGCAAAACCTAGTCGCAAATTTGTGACTACTCTTATTTTTCTGGTCACAAATAAGTAGCAAATGAGACTATGTTGGTCACAATTTTGAGCCCTGTGATAGCAAACATACAAAGATTACCTCGTGGGTAAACCTTTATCATGATGCACTTAATTACTCAGGTCCCCAGGAAAAAAATTAATTTTGTTTTCCCAGGAATCTCAAAACATTGAGATTAGAGGGAAAACAAAACTCACTGTTTCCCAAGAGAAGAGTAATTAAGTGTTTTGTTGTACAGCTGAAGTTTAGAGTGAAGTAGTTACTCGTAAGGCAAGGAGGTAAAGTAACCTCTAGTAAGTGGGAGAGCAGGCAACAACTGCACAACTGCTGCCCAGCAGGAGACATCTAGATTTAACCATTGCCACATGACCATAAACTAACCAATAAGAGTGTGCATTAGATTCAACTTAACTCCAGGGCTGGTTTGTTCAAAGCCCAGTTAAGCTAACCCAGGATCAGCGAGAATTTTGATTTCTGTTTTGTATTTTTTCGGTGGGCTTTTGTGTTTATCTTGTTTGTCTTTCAGTTTTGAGCTTGAGCAATTTTACACTACCCAAAAAATTATATTATAAGTGAAGGACATTGTTAAACAAGAAAATTTGATACTGTGGTTAACTTTTAATCCTTGCTTAGCATTAACCGGGTTTTGAAAAACCCAGCCCAGCTATTTAACAATCTCTGATGCTTGCGTTGAAATATCTACGAACGTCAGGGGCCCGTTTCTCGAAGGTCCCGAAAAGTTTTCGCACCCGAAAAGCCGTAGCAAAATCTCAAACCTTTTTACTACAGAGCTGTTTTATTCATATATTCTTAATACCAACAGAGGTTCTCTTCATACAAGAAGTTTCAGGTGTATACACCTCTCTGTCTTTAAATGCCGATTAACTAAAATGGCTTTTCGGACCCGAAAAGATTCCGGGGCTTTCGAGAAACGGGCCCCTGCAGGTCACGACGTGATATTTATTGCACTGACTATCAAAATACTTAATCACTGATAAAATCCCATTTCCTCGATGATGACTTCTGATTTCAATCAGACCAACTTAATTTTTCACCGGACTAAACAAATGACAATTCCAAGTCCTTTTAAAACGACTCAGATCTAATAAAGAGCTGACCATACATGAATAAGCTAAGCATATATGTACATGCATTTTCGTACGCAAGCTCGTATAAAGTCATAAATCTAGCCCCAAGGGAAGAATTCAACATAAATCAACCCAAACGATGAACGTTTTCCTACCTCGGGATGTTTCCTCATATATGCCAAAACCATTTTCTCGGCTAAAGACTCGACACCGAAAGAAACGCTGAAAGAAGAGCGAACGTTGTCTCGAGTCAACAAAATGGCGTTTGCCGGCAGAACGAATTGCAGGAGACGTGGTGGCTAAGTCGACGGACTATTCCGTCAGAAGAGTCACAAAGGGCAAAATGGCCGAGTGTTTGAAGCGCTTGAAGACAACAAAAAAGTTCAAAATGAACTTTTTAGGTGAGGAAACTTAAGAATTTGATAACAAGAGAAACGAGACTACTTTTTCTACATACTGGCTATTTATTTACTTGGCGTTCTTTCATCGACCACATACAGTATTTCCTTTAATTTGTCACTTTAAATTTTTTAAACATTTCAGCGTATCTTTTAAAGTAGTTAGTTTTTTTATAGATATATATTATTTATACATGCTCTTTTTATTTTACGTTATACAGGGCCCCCGTTGATACCAGTCCTGCGACTGAAGGGGTCACCCTGTTTAAATATTGATTATTATTATTATTATTACTTCTCATACAAACTTTATAACTGCGGACAAACAGGTACAAAACAAAGCTAGCAATGGGCCAGTGCAAAACATTTAAGGGTATAGTTACAAGTTAAAGTTGTTGTACTAAGTTCATTCGTTTTTTTCTTTACAAGATACATTCTTTGTTAACCTACATGCAGCTAAGGCCGAGAGATACAAACAAGAGAAATGAATAACCATGCTCTTTCCTTTTGCTTGTTTTTGTCCTCAAGGTCTCGCTGCGTCTTGCTGAGAAGTGTTAGTTGCATGCAGTCTATCAAACAATGTGCCATATAAATTTGTGTATCTTGGTATCAAAATGTTTAATGTAGTCAGGGTGCCATAACCCGCAGAAAAATATTTTTTTAGTGCTGGTTTGAAAGTTCTTTCTGATCTGCAAATAACTTGGAAGTAATTTACTAACTGAGAGTGAGGTATTCATGAGGAAAACTCAAACCAGGACCTTGCAGCAAGGTTTGAGGTTTTCCTGTAAAGACAGAACATATTTTGAGGTTAAAATTAGGTAGTTTATTATATGGCTTTTAAAAAGCTGTTAAGCTGTTTCCTTCATCCTGTACAGCACCAATGCATTTGTAATTTAACTCTGGGAGTTTGCTTTTCCCCTGAAATTGTAGCTCGTCAAGGTAATAGAATTCAATCTCACGCAATGGTTTCTTAATTACCTTTTGCTTTCAGTTTGCAGGCCCATAATTGGCCTGTGTACATTACAAGAAAATAATGTCCAAGAATTAGCCAATCAGGGTGCCTTTGGTACAAACACAAGCCATATGATAAATTGCTGTTAAAACATTCTAGACAATGAGCTGTTTAGTAAATAATTTGAAAATCTGAAGTTTATAGACTACTAAAGTGGCCTTTGGAGTTGAAAAGTGCTAATTCTAGTTTTGTTAATAACTATCACTCTGATTACATAATTTAAATTGCAAATTAACTGATATTAATTATTAGCATTAAGCATTAGCATTACTTTTTGGATAGAAGCCGTGAAAAGGGAAATCCTGTTCATCTAAAGTGAGAAAAAGTGCTTTCATCTGGAGTCAGAGCAATTCATACAAATAGATTAAAAAATTGAGCTTGTTTTCTCAGTTTCAGAAATCATATTTTCATTTTCAAAACTCAAACTTCAATTTTCCGATGTCAAACCCACAGTAGTTTCAACATCGATGCTTTTTTCCATTTAAAGAAAAAGTCTAAGATCTTCTTTTCACTGTGTTGTAAACATGAATGTCCCTTTGAAGCTTCCTTGCATTTTTTAGTGTACATAGGGCTGAGTGTGTATCCTCTTAAATTATTGCAAATTAAACTACTATAATAGTTCTTGAAAAGTGCAAACCAGATTGAGTTCATCAACGTGCTATCATTTCCTTTTTGGTGTAGTGTTAAACTCATGAGGCTTCAGGCCTGACATTTTCAATCTTTGAGTAGTCTGTGTGACTGTATAGCTGTAAGAAAACATCAAAAAATACTTTCAGTTAAGTTGATAAGTTTATCAATGTCCAGTTCCAGAAATTATACCATACCCATGCCAAAGAGTTGTTGGAAATTCCAAGTTGGGGGGGGGGGGGGGGGGTAGAAAGATCTCAAAAGCTAAATTTTTAAAAGGAAAGTATGAACCAAAACTGGAATTTCCACAAGGCATGGGAGGGGAGGGTATGGATATTTTCTGGAACAATGCATTAATTTTAACTTGTTATCATTGTCCCTTTTATTGTAACTTTGAAAACAGCTCATGGAAAGAAAAA